>NC_052335.1:27987357-28237357 GCF_016432855.1 Salvelinus namaycush
GAGAGACAGAGGGATGTAGAGACAGACAGGTAGAGACACACAGGTAGAGAGACAGACAGGTAGAGAGACAGAGGGATGTAGAGACAGACAGGTAGAGACAGACAGGTAGAGAGACAGACAGGTAGAGAGACAGAGGGATGTAGAGACGGACAGGTAGAGAGACAGAGGGATGTAGAGACAGACAGATAGAGAGACAGAGGGATGTAGAAACAGACAGGTAGAGAGACAGAGGGATGTAGAGACAGACAGGTAGAGAGAGAGAGACAGACGGATGTAGAGACAGACAGGTAGAGAGAGATACACTTTACTTTAATTGAAAAATCCTGTTTTAATGGTTCTTCTTGGATTGTGAATGTTTCTCATTTTGAAAGGTAAAGAAAAGAAAAAGAAAAAAAAGTTATGAAGTCTTTTTACATTGCATGTTGGAATATACAAGGATTGAAGTCCTCTGCTTTTGGGCTAAAGAGCAGAAACCCAGACTTCCTGAAAGAAATTGATGATGTTGATATTGTAGTACTACAGGAAACATGGTGCAGAGGTGATGTTTCCACTGGCTGTCCACTAGGTTATAGGGAGATAATCATACCATCCACTAAATTAAAAGGAATCAAACAGGGCAGAGACTCAGGGGGAATGTTAATATGGTATAAATCTGAACTAATTAATTCAATCGAATTGATCAAAACAGGAGAATTCTTTATCTGGTTAAAAATCAACGAGGAGGCTATCTTGACAGATAAAAATGTCTTCCTCTGTGCCACATACATTCCCCCCTCAGAGTCACCCTACTTCAATGAAGAGAGCTTCTCCATTCTAGAGGGGGAAATTAGTCACTTTCAGGCCCAAGGCAACGTACTGGTCTGTGGAGACCTGAATGCTAGAATAGCAGAAGAACAAGACACTATTAACAGTCATGGGGATAAACACCTACCAGGAAGCAATAACCTTTCCCTCCCCACATACCCCCACAGAAACAACTATGACAAAGTGAAAAACAAAAACGGAGTACAGCTCCTGCATCTCTGTCGAACACTGGGTCTGTACATAGTCAATGGCAGGCTAAGAGGAGACTCTTTTGGTAGGTACACCTACAGCTCATCCCTTGGCAGCAGCACTGTAGACTACTTCCTCACCGACCTAAACCCAGAGTCTCTCAGAGCCTTCACAGTCAGCCCACTAACACCTCTCTCAGACCACAGTAAAATCACAGTGTATCTGAGAAGAGCAGAACCCAACCATGAAGCATCACGGCCCAATAAATTACATGGTACTAAACAAGCCTATAGATGGAGTGCAAACAGTACAGACATCTACCAAAAAGCAATTAGTAGCCAAAAAATACAATCTCTCCTGGACAACTTTTTAGCCTTAACATTCTCCTTCAGCAATGAAGGTGTAAATTTGGCCGTTAGAAACATAAACTTTATATTTGACAAATTAGCCTCCTTGGCTAATCTAAAGAAGCATAAGAGCAAACCAAAAATAACAGATAATGAAAAATGGTTTGATAATGATTGCAAAAATCTAAGAAAGTCATTGAGAAATATATCTAATCAAAAACACAGAGAACCAGACAACAAAAATATACGCCTTCAATATGGGGAAAAACTGAAGCAATACAAACGCACCCTAAGAACAAAAAAGGAACAGCACATTAGAAATCAGCTGGTTGGAATTGAGGAATCCATAGAATCAAACCACTTCTGGGAGAATTGGAATAAATTAAACCTCATCAGGAGGAATTGGCTCTCCAAAATGGGGATATGTGGAGAAATCACTTTGCAAACCTCTACAGCAATATAACAAAGAGCCCAGAACAAAAAGATATTCAAGAAAAATTACAAATCCTTGAATTAGCAGTCAAAGACTATCAGAATCCTGTGGATACCCCAATTACAGAAGAAGAATTATTGGAAAAACTATGCAATCTCCAACCCAAAAAGGCCTGTGGTGCTGATGGTATTTTAAATGAAATGATCAAATATACAGACCACAAATTCAAATTGGCTATACTCAAACTCTTCAACATTATCCTCACTGCAGGTATTTTCCCCGATATTTGGAACCAGGGATTGATCACACCAATCTATAAAAATGGAGACAAATTTGACCCAAATAATTACAGAGGAATTTGCGTTAACAGCAACTTGGGGAAAATTCTCTGCAGTATTATAAATAGCAGACTACATCATTTCCTTGACGAACACAACGTCCTGAGCAGAAGCCAGATTGGATTTCTAAAAAATTATCGTACAACAGACCACATTTACACCCTCCACACTCTAATTGATAAACAAGTTAACCAAAACAAAGGCAAAATCTACTCGTGTTTTGTTGATTTCAAGAAAGCATTTGATTCAATTTGGCACGAAGGTCTTTTTTATAAACTAATAGAAAGTGGTATTGGAGGGAAAACATATGATTTTATTAAATCAATGTACACTAAAAACAAATGTGCGGTTAAAATTGGCAACAAGCAAACAGACTTCTTCTCTCAGGGGCGGGGAGTGAAACAGGGCTGCCCAATAAGTCCAACATTATTTAACATCTACATTAATGAATTGGCAAAAACATTAGAAGAATCGGCAGCACCTGGTATCACCCTACACAACACTGAAATCAAGTGTCTGCTGTACGCAGATGACCTGGTGCTGCTGTCTCCCACTAAAGAGGGGTTACAGCAGCACCTAGATCGTCTTCACAGGTTCTGTCAGACCTGGGCTCTGACCGTTAACCTAAAAAAAACAAATATAATGATATTCCAAAAAAGGTCGGGAAATAAGGATGACAAATATAAATTCTATTTGGACACAGTTCTATTAGAACACACCAAAAACTACACATATCTAGGACTAAATATCAGCAACACAAGTAGCTTTCACATGGCTGTGAATGAGCTGAGAGACAAAGCAAGAAGAGCATTCTATGCCATTAAAAGGAACATCAAAATTGAAATTCCAATTAGAATCTGGCTCAATTTTTCAATCAGTTATAGAACCAATTGCTCTATATGGCAGTGAAGTATGGGGTCCACTCTCTAATAATGAATTTACTAAATGGGACAAACATCCAACTGAAATATTGCATGCAGAGTTTTGCAAGACTGTATTGCAAGTACAAAGAAAAACTCCAAATAACGCATGTAGGGCAGAATTGGGCCAATACCCCCTCCTCATTCGAATAGAAAAAAGAGCCATCAAATTTTACAACCATCTAAAAACAAGTGACCCTAAAACATTCCATCACACAGCTCTACAATGTCAAGAGATGAAACCAGAGAAGAGTCCCCTCAGCCAGCTGGTTCTGAGGCTCAGTTCACCAACCCAAACCAACCCCATAGAGCCTCGGGACAGCCCTCAGAAAATCTGGCCCAACCAAATCATCACAAAACAAAAAGAAAAATATATAACCTATTGGAAAGACACCACAAAAAATCTAAGTAAACTTCAATGCTATTTGGCTCTAAACAGACAGTACATGGTGGCAGACTATCTGACCACTGTGACTGATAGAAAACTGAGGAAAACATTGACTAGGTACAGACTCAGTGAGCACAGTCTGGCTATAGAGACCGGTCGTCACAGACAAACCTGGCTGCCCAGAGAGGACAGGCTGTGCTCACTCTGCTCCAGGGGAGAGGTAGAGACAGAGGTGCATTTCCTACTACACTGTGACAAATACTCAGACCTAAGAGCATATTTATTTCCCAAAATTATAACTCAATACAAAGAATTTGAAACTATAAAAGATGAAGAAAAAATCAAATATTTATTGGGTGAAAAGCCAAAATGTGCAGTTTTGGCAGCCAAATATGTGTCCTCATGCCACAACCTGAGGGACAGCCAGTGAAAAATGCAAAGTAATGTTGATAATATTTCCCATTTAGCTTAGTTTTGTTTTGTCTTTCATACCAGGTCATATGTCTTCTCAAGTCATATTGACACTGGTCTACTACCATTGATTTAATGTATTGTTGTTCTGATTAATATTGTTGTTGTAGTTGTTGTTAATGGTAATCCCATGTCCACTACTACTATTATTATTACTGTTGGTCCCACCATTTATTTATATATAAATATATATATATTTTATATATATATACATATATATTTGATTTTTATTTTTCGATATGTATACTTTGACAATGTAAGTAATAATGAACTTGCCATGTCAATAAAGTCAATTGAATTGAATTGAAATTGATACAGAGTGATGTAGAGACAGACAGGTAGAGAGACAGAGGATGTAAAGACAGAGTGACAGAGTGATGTAGAGACAGAGAGACAGAGTGATGTAGAGAGAGAGTGATGTAGAGACAGAGTGATGTAGAGACAGAGAGACAGAGTGATGTAGAGACAGAGAGACAGAGTGATGTAGAGACAGAGAGACAGAGTGATGTAGAGACAGAGTGATCTAGAGACAGAGATACAGAATGACAGAGTGATGTAGAGACAGAGTGATGTAGAGACAGAGTGATGTAGAGACAGAGAGACAGAGTGATGTAGAGACAGAGAGACAGAGTGATGTAGAGAGAGAATGATGTAGAGACAGAGTGATATAGAGACAGAGAGACAGAGTGACAGAGTGATGTAGAGACAGAGTAATGTAGAGACAGAGAGACAGAGTGATGTAGAGAGAGAGAGAGATGTAGAGACAGAGAGACAGCGTGATGTAGAGACAGAGAGATAGAGTGATGTAGAGACAGAGTGATGTAGAGACAGACAGACAGTGATGTAGAGACAGAGTGATGTAGAGACAGAGATACAGAGCAATGTAAAGACAGAGTGATGTAGAGACAGAGAGACAGAGTGATGTAGAGAGAGAGTGATGTAGAGACAGAGAGACAGAGTGATGTAGAGACAGAGAGACAGAGTGATGTAGAGACAGAGTGATGCAGAGACAGAGAGACAGCGTGATGTCGAGACAGAGAGACAGCGTGATGTCGAGACAGAGAGACAGAGTGATGTAGAGACAGAGAGATGTAGAGACAGAGAGACAGAGCGATGTAGAGACAGAGAGACAGAGTGATGTAGAGACAGAGTGATGTAGAGACAGAGAGATGTAGAGACAGAGCGACAGAGAGATGTAGAGACAGAGAGACAGAGTGATGTAGAGACAGAGAGATGTAGAGACAGAGATGTAGAGACAGAGAGATGTAGAGACAGAGTGAAGTAGAGACAGAGAGACAGAGTGATGTAGAGACAGAGAGACAGAGTGATGTAGAGACAGAGTGATGTAGAGACAGAGAGACAGAGTGATGTAGAGACAGAGTGATGTAGAGACAGAGAGACAGAGTGATGTAGAGATAGAGAGACAGAGTGATGTAGAGACAGAGAGATGTAGAGACAGAGTTATGTAGAGACAGAGTGATGTAGAGACAGAGTGATGTAGAGACAGAGTGATGTAGAGACAGAGAGACAGAGTGATGTAGAGACAGAGTGATGTAGAGACAGAGAGACAGAGTGATGTAGAGACAGAGTGATGTAGAGACAGAGAGATGTAGAGACAGAGCGACAGAGAGATGTAGAGACAGAGAGACAGAGTGATGTAGAGACAGAGAGATGTAGAGACAGAGAGACAGAGTGATGTAGAGCCAGAGTGATGTAGAGACAGAGAGATGTAGAGACAGAGAGACAGAGAGATGTAGAGACAGAGAGATGTAGAGACAGAGTGATGTAGAGACAGAGAGACATAGTGATGTAGAGACAGAGAGATGTAGAGACAGAGTGATGTAGAGACAGAGTGATGTAGAGACAGAGAGACAGAGTGATGTAGAGACAGAGGGACAGAGTGATGTAGAGACAGAGTGATGTAGAGACAGAGAGACAGAGTGATGTAGAGACAGAGAGATAGAGAGACAGAGTGATGTAGAGACAGAGAGATGTAGAGACAGAGTGATGTAGAGACAGAGTGATGTAGAGACATAGTGATGTAGAGACAGAGAGACAGAGAGATGTAGAGACAGAGTGATGTAGAGACAGAGTGATGTTGAGACAGAGACAGCGTGATGTAGAGACAGAGAGACAGAGTGATGTAGAGACAGAGAGACAGAGAAATGTAGAGACAGAGAGACAGAGAGATGTAGAGACAGAGAGATGTAGAGACAGAGTGATGTAGAGACAGAGTGATGTAGAGACAGAGAGACAGAGTGATGTAGAGACAGAGAGACAGAGTGATGTAGAGACAGAGAGACCGAGTGATGTAGAGACAGAGTGATGTAGAGACAGAGAGACAGAGTGATGTAGAGACAGAGTAATGTAGAGACAGAGTGATGTAGAGAGAGAGAGAGATGTAGAGACAGAGAGACAGCGTGATGTAGAGACAGAGAGATAGAGTGATGTAGAGACAGAGTGATGTAGAGACAGACAGACAGTGATGTAGAGACAGAGTGATGTAGAGACAGAGATACAGAGCAATGTAAAGACAGAGTGATGTAGAGACAGAGAGACAGAGTGATGTAGAGAGAGAGTGATGTAGAGACAGAGAGACAGAGTGATGTAGAGACAGAGAGACAGAGTGATGTAGAGACAGAGTGATGTAGAGACAGAGAGACAGAGTGATGCAGAGACAGAGAGACAGAGTGATGCAGAGACAGAGAGACAGCGTGATGTCGAGACAGAGAGACAGCGTGATGTCGAGACAGAGAGACAGAGTGATGTAGAGACAGAGAGATGTAGAGACAGAGAGACAGAGCGATGTAGAGACAGAGAGACAGAGCGATGTAGAGACAGAGAGACAGAGTGATGTAGAGACAGAGTGATGTAGAGACAGAGAGATGTAGAGACAGAGCGACAGAGAGATGTAGAGACAGAGAGACAGAGTGATGTAGAGACAGAGAGATGTAGAGACAGAGATGTAGAGACAGAGAGATGTAGAGACAGAGTGAAGTAGAGACAGAGAGACAGAGTGATGTAGAGACAGAGAGACAGAGTGATGTAGAGACAGAGTGATGTAGAGACAGAGAGACAGAGTGATGTAGAGACAGAGTGATGTAGAGACAGAGAGACAGAGTGATGTAGAGATAGAGAGACAGAGTGATGTAGAGACAGAGAGATGTAGAGACAGAGTTATGTAGAGACAGAGTGATGTAGAGACAGAGTGATGTAGAGACAGAGAGACAGAGTGATGTAGAGACAGAGTGATGTAGAGACAGAGAGACAGAGTGATGTAGAGACAGAGTGATGTAGAGACAGAGAGATGTAGAGACAGAGCGACAGAGAGATGTAGAGACAGAGAGACAGAGTGATGTAGAGACAGAGAGATGTAGAGACAGAGAGACAGAGTGATGTAGAGACAGAGTGATGTAGAGACAGAGAGATGTAGAGACAGAGAGACAGAGAGATGTAGAGACAGAGAGATGTAGAGACAGAGTGATGTAGAGACAGAGAGACATAGTGATGTAGAGACAGAGAGATGTAGAGACAGAGTGATGTAGAGACAGAGTGATGTAGAGACAGAGAGACAGAGTGATGTAGAGACAGAGGGACAGAGTGATGTAGAGACAGAGAGACAGAGTGATGTAGAGACAGAGAGATAGAGAGACAGAGTGATGTAGAGACAGAGAGATGTAGAGACAGAGAGATGTAGAGACAGAGAGATGTAGAGACAGAGTGATGTAGAGACAGAGTGATGTAGAGACATAGTGATGTAGAGACAGAGAGACAGAGTGATGTAGAGACAGAGAGACAGAGAGATGTAGAGACAGAGTGATGTAGAGACAGAGTGATGTTGAGACAGAGACAGCGTGATGTAGAGACAGAGAGACAGAGAAATGTAGAGACAGAGAGATGTAGAGACAGAGAGATGTAGAGACAGAGTGATGTAGAGACAGAGTGATGTAGAGACAGAGAGACAGAGTGATGTAGAGACAGAGAGACAGAGTGATGTAGAGACAGAGAGACCGAGTGATGTAGAGACAGAGTGATGTAGAGACAGAGAGACAGAGTGATGTAGAGACAGAGTAATGTAGAGACAGAGTGATGTAGAGACAGAGAGATGTAGAGACAGAGTGATGTAGAGACAGAGTGATGTAGAGACATAGTGATGTAGAGACAGAGTGATGTAGAGACAGAGTGATGTAGAGACAGAGTGATGTAGAGACAGAGAGACAGAGTGATGTAGAGACAGAGAGACCGAGTGATGTAGAGACAGAGTGATGTAGAGACAGAGAGACAGAGTGATGTAGAGACAGAGTAATGTAGAGACAGAGTGATGTAGAGACAGAGAGATGTAGAGACAGAGTGATGTAGAGACAGAGTGATGTAGAGACATAGTGATGTAGAGACAGAGAGACAGAGTGATGTAGAGACAGAGAGACAGAGAGATGTAGAGACAGAGTGATGTAGAGACAGAGTGATGTTGAGACAGAGACAGCGTGATGTAGAGACAGAGAGACAGAGTGATGTAGAGACAGAGAGACAGAGAAATGTAGAGACAGAGAGACAGAGAGATGTAGAGACAGAGTGATGTAGAGACAGAGTGATGTAGAGACAGAGAGACAGAGTGATGTAGAGACAGAGAGACCGAGTGATGTAGAGACAGAGTGATGTAGAGACAGAGAGACAGAGTGATGTAGAGACAGAGTGATGTAGAGACAGAGTGATGTAGAGACAGAGTGATGTAGAGACAGAGTGATGTAGAGACAGAGTGAAGTAGAGACAGAGAGACAGAGTGATGTAGAGACAGAGAGACACAGTGATGTAGAGACAGAGTGATGTAGAGACAGAGTGATGTAGAGACAGAGTGATGTAGAGACAGAGCGACAGAGAGATGTAGAGACAGAGAGAGAGTGATGTAGAGACAGAGTGATGTAGAGACAGAGAGACAGAGTGATGTAGAGACAGAGAGACAGAGTGATGTAGAGACAGAGAGATGTAGAGACAGAGAGACAGAGTGATGTAGAGACAGAGTGATGTAGAGACAGAGTGATGTAGAGACAGAGAAACAGAGTGATGTAGAGACAGAGAGATGTAGAGACAGAGTGATGTAGAGACAGAGAGATGTAGAGACAGAGAGACAGAGTGATGTAGAGACAGAGAGACTGAATGATGTAGAGACAGAGAGATGTAGAGACAGAGAGATGTAGAGACAGAGAGACAGAGTGATGTAGAGACAGAGAGACAGAGTGATGTAGAGACAGAGAGATGTACAGAAAGACAGAGTTTAAGAAAGCCTTAACACTCCACAAGACACACATCACTCAAGTCTACAACACGGTGTGAAGGAAGCAATAACACTTCACACTTTGAAATTAGCAGCTGAGCACCCAACTACTTCCTGCACAAAATATCTTTAAAGGCAGGTCCTGCCTGTCATATAGTCAGTAGATATACTGCAGATACAGTATCTTTCATTAAAGTGTACTTGGTGTACACACTTGGTTGTAGGCCTAAGCGACAGGCCAAATGAAAGGGCAGATAAAAATATGGGTGTGAGAGAGAGAGAAAAACAGGGGTCACAATGAATGTGCTTGAGAGGTCGAGATGCAGTATGTGCCAGTGGTTAGCGTGTGTGTGTGTGTGTGTGTGTGTGTGTGTGTGTGTGTGTGTGTGTGTGTGTGATGTGTGTGATGTGTGTGTGTGTGTGTGTCTGTGTGTGTGTGTGTGTGTGTGTGTGTGTGTGTGTGTGTGTGTGTGTGTGTGTGTGTGTGTGTGTGTGTGTGATGTGTGATGTGTGATGTGTGTGATGGGGTCTCACCAGGTTCTTGAAGAGGGCTGTGAGCTCTTTGGTAAAGATGGCGAACTTGAGTAAGGCTGAGCCCACCTCCGGATCCTCTCTAGAGACACAGTTGTCTCCGAACTTCTCCATAGACTGAATGTACTGCTCCTCATTGTCAACGTGGGCTGAGAAACACAGTCGTCAAATCAAGTCAAATCAGAAGTTGTGTAAAGGGGATTTTTCATGGGTCACAAACACACTTTACATCATTAAAAATGAATCAGAGGCTTTACACAGACTCTTATTTTAATAGGATCCTCTATGCCATTCTAAAGAGTTAGTGAGACTTGTTAGTGGACATTTCATATCTCTGTGATACTGTCTTTTCTAAATTGACCTGACCTAAAATGTTAGGTCTGATCACTGATTAACTTGAGAAGGCGAATACATTCAATTCAATACAACTTGATCCACGCAGGGACATACACAAAGTGTCTCATAGAGTGCTGAGCGTCAGGAATTCTCTCTGTAAGACAGGAAACTGGCTTGGATGTGGTGTTCAATCAATCAATCAATCCAAATGTATTTATAAAGCCCTTTTTACATTAGCAGCACAAAGTGCTATACAGGAACCCAGCCTAAAACCCCAAACAGCAAGCAATGCAGATGTAGAAGCACATGCAGGACCATGCAGAAGCATGCAGGACAATGCAGGACCATGCAGGACAATGCAGGAGCATGCAGGACAATGCAGGAGCATGCAGGACAATGCAGGACCATGCAGGACAATGCCGGACCATGCAGGAGCATGCAGGAGCATGCAGGACCATGCAGGACAATGCCGGACCATGCAGGAGCATGCAGGAGCATGCAGGACAATGCAGGAGCATGCAGGACAATGCAGGAGCATGCAGGACAATGCAGGACCATGCAGGACCATGCAGGACCATGCAGGACAATGCAGGAGCATGCAGGAGCTTCATTAGAACAGAGTGTATGTCCCAGAAACAGGATGAAAATCATTCTACTACTTTCCTGACTGACTTCCCACCACTCTCAACACGTTTAGTTGCCATAAATACATTACATAAATCCTAAGTAAAAACACCTAACTGCTGCCTTGCCAACTCAATAGCTATAGGAGTTGTCAACTCAAGACCAGCACAAACAGATCTGGGACCAGACTAACGATGCCATTCTTACACAGCCTTTCATAACAGTGACGAGCATGTTGGGCCTGTAAAGTGTGTTTAAAGACTCAGAGCTTAGTTTACACAGCAGCTCCAAACAAAAGCAACGTGGCGTTAAAGCTAGAATCCTTAGTTGCTACATCCATTTTTGGACTTATAAATGATATATACATCCATTGATTGTTGAAGAATATAACTTATAAATGCCTGATGATCTTAGTTCAACTGTCACACTCCATGAGAACCCAAAATAGAAGCTTGTTTTACCCCAACGTTTGTAAACAAAGTAAATGTAAACAAACACTTTATAGCGTCATAACATTGTTAAAACTATACATTTAATATAATGGATGGTCAGTTATTGCATCCATAGCTCTGTCTCAATTTGAGACTGCTTTTTAGCGAAACAGGGGAGGGGAAAACACCTTGTTATTGTTTCAATGACGGATTCTAGCTTTAAGGTATTTCCAGCATGTGCAGATCCAACTGGGTTAAAGCTGTGATTATCAGCCCCTGATCCAGGATTATGACCCTGGGATTACACTGGAAGGTCTGTGTGCTGGGTGGAGAGGGACAGTCATGGAAGAAAAGGGCCTGGGTTTAACTGAGTAGGGACGTTTAATATAGCGTATTGTAGGAGGGACCTCTGCTCCTTAGGCCTGCTGGGACAGGTGTGTGGAATGGGAGGAATGTGTTGAGGTGCTATAAACTATACTTCTCTCTCTCGACTGTGTGGAGAAAATACACTAATGAGTCAGACACACTAATATTATTGTGAAGTATATTGAGGGATACCAACATGCTGCACAACTGGAGTACAGAGGTTAGTGGGTGTAGTGAATGTGATATAGATGCTATATACATTATGGATATATGGAAACTGTACACCAGGACTGACTCACTCACTAATGTACTGTCCTGTAATGTACTGCACTGTATTGTGCTGTACTGTAATGTACTGTACTGTAATGCACTGGGTTGTACTGTAATGTACTGTGTTGTAGTGTACTGTATTGTGTTGTACCGTAATGTACTGTACTGTAATGTGCTGCACTGTACTGTAACGTACTGTGTTGTAGTGTAATGTACTGTGTTGTAGTGTACTGTACTGTTGTACTGTACTACACTGTACCGTAATGTACTGTACTGTGTTGTAATGTACTGTGCTGTACTATAATGTACTGTGTTGTACTGTACTGTACCGTGTTGGACAGTACTGTAATGTACTGTGCTGTACTGTAATGTACTGTACTGTAATGTACTGTGGTGTGGTGTCCTGTAATGTACCGTGTTGTACTGTAATGTACTGTACTGTAATGTACTGTGTTGTACTGTAATGTACTGTGTTGTACTGTAATGTACTGTGTTGTACTGTACTGTACTGCACTGTACGGTGTTGTTATGTAATGTACTGTGCTGTAATGTACTGTAATGTACTGTGGTGTACTGTAATGTACCGTGTTGTATTGTAATGTACTGTACTGTACTGCACTGTGTTGTTAGGTAATGTACTGTGCTGTAATTACTGTAATGTACTGTAATGTAATATGGTGTACTGTAATGTACTGAACTGTAATTACTGTAATGTACTGTGGTGTACTGTATTGTGTTGTAGTATACTGTACTGAACTATGTTGTACTGTATTGTGTTGTACTCTAATGTACTGTGGTATACTGTACTGTGTTGTAGTGTACTATACAGTGTTGAAGTGTACTATACTGTAGGGTAGTGTACTATACTGTGGTGTACTGTACCGTAATGTACTGGACTGTGTTGTACTGTACTGTAATGTACTGTGCTGTACTGTAATGTACTGTACTGTGTTGTAATGTACTGTAATGTACTGTGGTGTCCTGTAATGTACCGTGTTGTACTGTACTGTGGTGTACTGTAATGTACTGTGTTGTACTGTACTGTGTTGCACTGTAATGTACTGTGTTGCACTGTAATGTACTGTGTTGTAGTGTACTGTATTGTACTATGTAGTAGTGTACTGTACTGTGTAGTAGTGTACTGTACTGTTCTATACTGCTTTGTACTCACCCAGGCCAGAGATGTTTATGGCCTTGACAGACTTCTTGATCTTGTGAAGTACTCCTCTGTCTACATCTAGAGCCTGTAGGGAGAGAGAACACAGAGAGATACATCTATGAGGTACATCTAGAGCCTGTAGGGAGAGAGAACACACAGAGACACATCTATGAGGTACATCTAGAGCCTGTAGGGAGAGAGAACACACAGAGACACATCTATGAGGTACATCTAGAGCCTGTAGGGAGAGAGAACACAGAGAGACCCATCTATGAGGTACATCTAGAGCCTGTAGGGAGAGAGAACACAGAGAGACCCATCTATGAGGTACATCTAGAGCCTGTAGGGAGAGAGAACACAGATAGACACATCTATGAGGTACATCTAGAGCCTGTAGGGAGAGAGAACACACAGAGACACATCTATGAGGTACATCTAGAGCCTGTAGGGAGACAGAACACACAGAGACACATCTATGAGGTACATCTAGAGCCTGTAGGGAGAGAGAACACACAGAGACACATCTATGAGGTACATTTAGAGCCTGTAGGGAGACAGAACACACAGAGACACATCTATGAGGTACATCTAGAGCCTGTAGGGAGAGAGAACACAGATAGACACATCTATGAGGTACATCTAGAGCCTGTAGGGAGAGAGAACACACAGACACATCTAATAGGTACAGTACCAGTCAAAAGTTTGGACACGCCTACTCATTCCAGGGTTTTTCTTTATTTTACTATTTTCTACATTGCAGAATAATAGTGAAGACATCATAACTATGAAATAACACATATGGAATCATGTATTAACCAAAAAAAGTGTTAAACAAATCAAAATAGATTTTATATTTGAGATTCTTCAAAGTAGCCACCCTTTGCCTTGATGACAGGTTTGCACACTCTTGGCATTCTCTCAACCAGCTTCATGAGGTAGTCACCTGGAATGCATTTCAATGAAAAGGTATACCTTGTTAAAAGTTAATTTGTGGAATTTCATTCCTTTTTAATGCGTTTGAGCCAATCAGTTGTGTTGTGACAAGGTAGGCGTGGTATACAGAAGATAGCCTATTTGGTAAAAGACCAAGTCCATATTATGGAAAGAACAGCTCAAACAAGCAAAGAGAAACGACAGTCTATCATTAGTTTAAGACATGAAGGTCAGTCAATTCAGAACATTTCAAGAACTTTGAAAGTTTTTTCAAGTGCAGTTGTAAAAAACATCAAGCGCTATGTTGAAACTGGCTCTCATAAGGACCGCCACAGAAAATGAAGACCCAGAGTTACCTCTGCTGCAGAGGATAAGTTCATTAGAGTTTATTGCACCTCAGATTGCAGCCCAAATAAATACTTCACAGAGTTCAAGTACCAGACACATCTAAACATCAACTGTTCAGAGGAGACTGTGTGAATCAGGCCTTCATGGTCAAATTGCTGCAAAGAAACAACTACTAAAGGACACCAATAAGAAGGAGACTTGCTTGGACGAAGAAACACGATTAATGGACATTAGACCGGTGGAAATCTATCCTTTGGCCTGATGAGTCCAAATTTGAGATTTGTGGTTCCAACTGCCGTATCTTTGTGAGATGCAGAGTAAGTGAATGGATGATCTCTGCATGTGTGGATCCTCCAGGCTGTTTAAGGGCTATTTGACCAAGAAGGAGAGTGATGGAATGCTGCATCAGATGACCTGGCCTCCACAATCACCCGACCTCAACCCAATTGAGATGGTTTGGGATGTGTTGGACCGCAGAGTGAAGGAAAAGCAGCCAACAAGTGCTCAGCATATGTGGGAACTCCTTCAAGACTATTGGATAAGCATTCCTCATGAAGCTGGTTGAGAGAATGCCAAGAGTGTGCAAAGCTGTCATCAAGGCAAAGGGTGGCTATTTAAAAGAATCTCAAATATAAAATATATTTTGATTTGTTTAACACTTTTTTGGTTACTACATTATTGTGTTATTCACTAATATTCTACAATGTAGAAAATAGAAAAACTGGTACTGTACAAACTGACTGGTACTGTATATCTAGAGCCTGTAGGGAGAGAGAACACACAGAGACACATCTATGAGGTATATCTAGAGCCTGTAGGGAGAGAGAACACACAGTGACACATCTATGAGGTACATTTCGAGCCTGTAGGGAGAGAGAACACACAGATACACATCTATGAGGTACATCTAGAGCCTGTAGGGAGAGAGAACACAGAGAGACACATCTATGAGGTACATCTAGAGCCTGTAGGGAGAGAGAACACACAGATACACATCTATGAGGTACATCTAGAGCCTGTAGGGAGAGAGAACACACAGAGACACATCTATGAGGTATATATAGAGCCTGTAGGGAGAGAGAACACAGAGAGACACATCTATGAGGTACATCTAGAGCCTGTAGGGAGAGAGAACACACAGAGACACATCTATGAGGTACATCTAGAGCCTGTAGGGAGAGAGAACACAGATAGACACATCTATGAGGTACATCTAGAGCCTGTAGGGAGAGAGAACACACAGAGACACATCTATGAGGTACATCTAGAGCCTGTAGGGAGAGAGAACACACAGATACACATCTATGAGGTACATCTAGAGCCTGTAGGGAGAGAGAACACACAGAGACACATATATAAGGTACATCATGTTTAACTATTTGTTACTTGTTTAATTATTTGTTACTTTCATTTTCTATTTTTCTACGAATCTATTTTTTACTTAACACATTTTTCTTCTTAACTTCTTAAAGCATTGTTGGTTAGGGGCTCGCTCGCACGCTCGCTAACTCACTCACTCGCTAACTCACTCACTCGCTAACTCACTCACTCACTCACTCACTCACTCACTCACTCACTCACTCACTCACTCACTCACTCACTCACTCACTCACTCACTCACTCACTCACTCACTCACTCACTCACTCACTCACTCACTCTGTTCACAGCCCAGTCCTTAGTCACTGTGTGTACGAATTCCCCTGAGATTAGATCAGTGAATGAGAGAATGGCCATGCAGTCCTGAGCCCAGCCCTACTGTTTACACAGTAACAAGACAGACATGGCAACATGCCAGCCAAGCCCACGGTCTGCCTGCACAACCATAATGCTATAGTGCTAGGCAGCCACTCTCTGTGCGTCCAAAATGGCAACACATTCCCATAGGGCTCTGGTTAAAAGTAGTGCACTGCCAAGATACAGTCTCTGATATGAAGCTCAGAAACCAGAGAGGCTGTAAAAACAAGGAAATGGTTAGTGGGAAAACCACACTTGGGGACGATGGGGATCAGATGTTGTGGTCCTGTAATGGCCTACTAAAAGAACAGTGGAGATCAGGTGGTGTGGTCCTGTAATGGCCTACTAAAAGAACAGTGGAGATCAGATGGTGTGGTCCTGTAATGGCCTACTAAAAGAACAGTGGAGATCAGATGGTGTGGTCCTGTAATGGTCTACTAAAAGAACAGTGGAGATCAGGTGGTGTGGTCATGTAATGGCCTACTAAAAGAACAGTGGAGATCAGGTGGTGTGGTCCTGTAATGGTCTACTAAAAGAACAGTGGAGATCAGGTGGTGTGGTCCTGTAATGGCCTACTAAAAGAACAGTGGAGATCAGATGGTGTGGTCCTGTAATGGTCTACTAAAAGAACAGTGGAGATCAGGTGGTGTGGTCCTGTAATGTCCTACTAAAAGAACAGTGGAGATCAGATGGTGTGGTCCTGTAATGGCCTACTAAAAGAACAGTGGAGATCAGATGGTGTGGTCCTGTAATGGTCTACTAAAAGAACAGTGGAGATCAGGTGGTGTGGTCCTGTAATGGCCTACTAAAAGAACAGTGGAGATCAGGTGGTGTGGTCCTGTAATGGCCTACTAAAAGAACAGTGGAGATCAGATGGTGTGGTCCTGTAATGGTCTACTAAAAGAACAGTGGAGATCAGATGGTGTGGTCCTGTAATGGTCTACTAAAAGAACAGTGGAGATCAGATGGTGTGGTCCTGTAATGGCCTACTAAAAGAACAGTGGAGATCAGGTGGTGTGGTCCTGTAATGGCCTACTAAAAGAACAGTGGAGATCAGGTGGTGTGGTCCTGTAATGGCCTACTAAAAGAACAGTGGAGATCAGGTGGTGTGGTCCTGTAATGGCCTACTAAAAGAACAGTGGAGATCAGGTGGTGTGGTCCTGTAATGGCCTACTAAAAGAACAGTGGAGATCAGATGGTGTGGTCCTGTAATGGCCTACTAAAAAAAAGTAGAGAAATACATTAGATGAGTAGATGAACTCATTCAACTGACATATTTTGCCACTCTCGTGTGAATTTATATCTACAGTAATTACTAACTTTCTTGGTTGAGCAGATGACAATGCTGTGTCCTTGGTTGATGTGTCAGTCATTCTCTTACACCCTTTTCACACTATCATGCATACCCAAACCAAATGGTTTTGTTTTACTCCACATTGTCCGTCCACCGGACACTCAGCCAGCCCAGGGAGCCCAGTGGAAACACCCAGCCCAGGGAGCCCAGCGGACACTCACCCAGCCCAGGGAGACCAGTGGACACTCACCCAGCCCAGGGAGCCCAGCAGACACTCACCCAGCCCAGGGAGACCAGTGGACACTCAGCCAGCCCAGTGAGCCCAGCAGACACTCACCCAGCCCAGGGAGACCAGTGGACACTCAGCCAGCCCAGTGAGCCCAGCAGACACTCACCCAGCCCAGGGAGACCAGCAGACACTCACCCAGCCCAGGGAGACCAGTGAACACTCACCCAGCCCAGGGAGACCAGTGGACACTCAGCCAGCCCAGTGAGCCCAGCAGACACTCACCCAGCCCAGGGAGACCAGCAGACACTCACCCAGCCCAGGGAGACCAGTGAACACTCACCCAGCCCAGGGAGACCAGTGAACACTCACCCAGCCCAGGGAGACCAGTGGGCACAGACATCAATTCAACGTCTATTCCACGTTGGTTCAACGTAATTTCATAAAAATTATGTAGAAACAACGTTGATTCAACCAGTGTGTGCCCAGTGGGAGGAAGGCATGGGAGCAGACAAGCTGGGACAGGCTGGGCAGTCTGTGAGAGAGAAGAGGAGGAAAAGAAGGGGAAAGCATGCTAGGACAGGAGTGCATCAGCCCAGCCCAAGCCCCAGGGACTCTCCCAGGATACAGCAGTGATCTACCAAGCTAGAGCTTTGTTCTGAGCTAGACTGGAGAACGATCCTCCTCCGAGACTATATGGTAGTGTTCCCCACCACATAGCTCTGGTCCAGGGCATTACGTGCAGCTTGCTGACACTGAGGCTTCCTGGACAAGAGCTATCCACCAAGCAACACAGGCAAGGAAACAGCAAGACACTCCAGTCCACAGTACGCTGCTCAGGCACTGTCAGGCAGATAAGAGGAACTGGGAAGGAGAGTGCTGCCTGTCAGTCGACCTGATGTAAAAACCGCCATTACAGCTGCCTGTCAGTCGACCTGATGTAAAAACCGCCATTACAGCTGCCTGTCTGCTGTCTGTTCTCAACATTAGTGTTGTTCTATCTGGCATTACACATCTCATACGTATAATTGAAGTTGGAAGTTTACATACACTTAGGTTGGAGTCATTAAAACTCATTTTTTGACCACTCCACAAATTTCTTGTTAACAAACAATAGACTTGACAAGTCGGTTAGGACATCTACTTTGTGCATGACACAAGTCATTTTTCCAACAATTGTTTACAGACAGATTATTTCCCTTATAATTCACTGTATCACAATTCCAGTGGGTCAGAAGTTAACATACACTAAGTTGACTGTGCCTTTAAACAGCTTAGACAATTCCAGAAAATAATGTCATGGCTTTTGAAGCTTCTGATGGGCTAATTGACATTATTAGAGTCAATTGGAGGTGTACCTGTGGATGTATTTCAAGGCCTACCTTCAAACTCAGTGCCTCTTTGCTTGACATCATGGGAAAATCTAAAGAAATCAGCCAAGTCCTCAGAAAAAAATGTGTCTGGTTCATCCTTGGCAGCAATTTCCAAATGCCTGAAGGTACCACGTTCATCTGTACAAACAATAGTACGCAAGTATAAACACCATGGGACCACACAGCCGTCATACCGCTCAGGAAGGAGATGCGTTCTGTATCCTAGAGATGAACGTACTTTGGTGCGAAAAGTGCAAATCAATTCCAGAACAACAGCAAAGGACCTTGTGAAGATGCTGGAGGAAACAGATACAAAGTATCTATATCCACAGTAAAACGAGTCCTATATCGACCGCTCAGCAAGGAAGCCACTGCTCCAAAACCGCCATAAAAAAGCCAGACTAAGGTTTGCAACTGCACATGGGGACAAAGATCGTACTTTTTGGAGAAATGTCCTCTGGTGTGATGAAACAAAAATAGAACTGTTTGGCCATAATGACCATTGTTATGTTTGGTGGAAAAAGGGGAGGCAGGCAAGCCAAAGAACACCATCCCAACCGTGAAGCACAGGGGTGGCAGCATCATGTTGTGGGGGTGCTTTGCTGCAGGAGGAACTTGTGCACTTCACAAAATAGATGGCATCATGAGGCAGGAAAATGATGTGGATATATTGAAGCAACATCAGTCAGGAAGTTAAAGCTTGGTCGCAAATGGGTCTTCCAAATGGACAATGACCTCAAGCATACTTACAAAGTTGTGGCAAAATGGCTTAAGGACAACAAAGTCAAGGTATTGGAGTGGCCATCACACAGCCCTGACCTCAATCCTATAGAACATTTGTGGGTAGAACTGAAAAAGCGTGTGCGAGCAAGGAGGCCTACAAACCTGACTCAGTTACACCAACTCTGTCAGGAGGAATGGGCTGAAATTCACCCAACTTATTGTTGGAAGCTTGTGGAAGGCTACCCGAAACGTTTGACCCAAGTTAAACAATTTAAAGGCAATGCTACCAAATACTGTATGTAAACTTCTGACCCACTGGGAATGTGATGAAAGAAATAAAAGCTGAAATAAATCATTATCGCTACTATTATTCTGACATTTCACATTCTTAAAATAAAGTGGTGATCCTAACTGACCTAAGACAGGGAATTTTTACTTGGATTAAACGTCAGGAATTGTGAAAAACGGAGTTTAAATGTATTTGGCTATGGTGTATGTAAACTCTCGAGATTCAACTGCATATACTGTTCTACGGTCTCTTAGTGTAACGGCTGATTTCCTCCTCTTCGTCTGAAGAGGAGGTGTAGCAGGGATCGGACCAAGAGTGATAAGTGTCCGTGTTTTAATATAATCCACTGAACACGACAAAAAATACAAAATAACAAAGTAACCTAACCCGAAAACAGTCCCGTGTGGCATGAACACAGACACAGGAAACAAACACCCACAAACCAACAGTGAAAACAGGCAACCTAAATATGGTTCCCAATCAGAGACAATGCAAAACATCTGTCTCTGATTGAGAACCATATCAGGTCAATTGACAAACCTAAACATAGAAACACCTAACATAGACTGCCCACCCCAACTCACGCCCTGACCAAACTAACTAAAGACAAAACAAAGGAAAATAAAGGTCAGAACGTGAGACTTAGTCACTTAATAACATTTACATATTTGGCATTACTCATCTCATATATACTGTTTTCTATACTATTCTTTAAAAAAAAATGTTTAAATGTATTTTACCTCTATTTAACTAGGCAAGTCAGTTAAGAACAAATTCTTATTTTCAATGACAGCCTAGGAATAGTGGGTTAACTGCCTTGTTCAGGGGCAGAATGACAGATGTTTACCTTGCCAGCTCAGGGATTCGATCTTGCAACCTTTCGGTTACCAGTCCAACGCTCTAACCACTAGGCTACCTGCCGCCCCATTCTACTCATTCACTTAATAATGTTTACATATCTGGCATTACTCATCTCATATGTATATACTGTTTTATATACTATTCTACAGTATCTCATTCACTTAATGTTTACATATCTGGCATTACTCATCTCATATGTATATACTGTATTCTATACTATTCTACAGTATCTTAGTCCGTTCCGCTCTGACATCGCTCGTCCATAGGTATATAGTCTTAATTCATTCCTACTTAGATTTGTGTGTATTGGGTATATGTTGTGAAATTGTTAGATATTACTTGTTAGATATTACTGCACTGTCGGAGCTAGAAACACAAGCATTTCGCTACATCCACAATAACATCTGCAAAACACGTATATGTGACCAATAAAATTTGACTTGGTCAACATGAGTGAAGCATATGTGCATGTATGTGTGTTTCTGTCCAACTTGATATACACTGTGTGTTCACTATTAACTGTGAAATCAAATGGGGGGAGGGGAAAAAGCTGTTTGACTTCAGTTGTGAAACAGAGAAAGCCAATGCAATACAACACTTCCTTGTTTTGAGAGATTCCACTAAATGTAACTCTAACACAAGTGTTCTCTAGTCACCTCTCCTCATGTGGTATATTCTGCAACACTGTACACACAGCAGCAGATCCTCTCATATGGCAGTGTGTGTGTGTGTGTGTCTTCCTCCATTGTGCAAACACAGTATACCGTAATCTGAATAGGCCTTAAACTGTGACAACAATCCAGTGATTCATACAGCCTACCGTAAGGCCAGTAGTGTATCGGTGGCATAGAGAGACCACTTCCTTATTACCAGCCTATTACCTGCCTGACCTGGGGCATAGAGATCACTTCCTTATTACCAGCCTATTACAAGCCTGGCCTAGGGCAACAGCACATCTCCAGAGAACAATCAGGAGCAGATCTGAATGCCAACAGATGCCAGGAATGCCATAGAAACACCCATTGTTATCTACTGTGCATGACAGTAGGCCTTATGCCAACAACACAAGGGTTATGTCCCAAATAGTCCAGCCATATGGATGCCATTTGGGACCTAGTAAGGAAAGCCAATTCAATGGATATGGATGTGTGAGGGTTCCACTGGGCATTAAAGGTGTGGTACTACTCAATGTTTGTAAAGGGCTCAAGCCGCTTTAACATGTGGAAGTGTCCACACAGTTTTCAAAGTGAAACTGCCCTGTAGGCAAACAGATAAGATAGCTTCCTCACAATGGCGTAAGGCTGTTTTTTTTTTACGAGTCAGAGACCTTTGTAGCCTACAATAATTACATATTTCAAAGGGAATTTTCAACAATTTTTTTTGTCTATGGATTGCTGAATGGCATTGGTTTAGAATGGAATGCCTATAAACTATGGTGTGGGCACTTGTTGGTGGACACTTGTGGAGAATGGCATGGGCGAGGTTCAACACAACTAGGATAAGAAAACCTGCTTTGATTTCGAAAAGAAAAAGTATTGTTTTCGTTACTATTTTGAGTTTAGAAGTTCTAGC
Organism: Salvelinus namaycush; assembly: GCF_016432855.1. Taxonomy (NCBI): domain Eukaryota; kingdom Metazoa; phylum Chordata; class Actinopteri; order Salmoniformes; family Salmonidae; genus Salvelinus; species Salvelinus namaycush. The sequence goes on from NC_052335.1 coordinate 28,009,591, forward strand.
CTGATCACTTTCAGGGAAACTGAACTAACTCGACAAATAACTGTAAAAATGCGGTTAGGCCTACTCTGTGCGTAAAGGCGCATAAGAACACCTTTTCACATTTCGAATCAATTATATTAATAGTTTTCACACTGCCATGGTCTGCACCCACCTCTTCTAATGCTGCCACGGCGTTCCGACAATGGGACATCCGAGTGGTGAAATTCGAGGTTGTGGGCGCTTTGTAGTCCTCGTTAGTTTCAGCCACAAATTCCGTGACCGTGATCAACTCCGGCAGCGGCATGTTTGCTCACTTTAAATGCGTTAATATCTATAAAATACGTTATTCCTCAATTTGTTGTTGATTAAACAGTAAGTTTCACAAAAAAATACCCAACGGAAATGTAAGATTTATAAATCAAAGTGTGCCATACGATTTGTTAGGCTACTCCCAAATGTGCCATTCCGGTATCTGCGTCGATCCACATACAGTAAAACTACAGTAGTAAAATGTCCCTTTATTTGTGGGTTATCCTTGTATCCACCTCGAAGAAAAAAATACTCCAATATTCCATTACTACAGTTTGCCCACGCAATAAAATTATTAAAAACAACGTGAAATCACTTTCTCCCTGTGGTCTATCCGGATCTATCCCACCAGCTCCAGTTTTCACAACAACCTGTGACTGAGCGCATAAAGTGGAGCGTCAACCTGAACATAGAAAGGGGCGGGACGAACGCGTGAATTGGCATGTTTGGGCGAAAAGGAGCAGAGATGGATTTACCTTTGCTCAGTTGGCGTTCAACACTCACTAGCAATGACAGCTACGACAAAAGTTGAAGATAAGGTGGCTCTGGCAACAGGTGTGCACCATAGGAACTCTATTTATGAATGAATAGTTATAAATAACTTTTCAAAATGGTGTACCTCGTAAATAGGTATATGGCCAAGTTGTTTCAGATGGATATAAATTTAAAAAAGGGTTAAGATATACAGTACCAGTCAAAAGTTTGGACACATCAACTCATTCCAGGGTTTTTCTACATTGTAGAATAATAAATACATCAAAACTATGAAGTAACACATATGGAATCATGTAGTAACCAAAAAAGTGTTAAACAAATCAAAATATATTTTATATTTGAGATTGTTCAAAGTAGCCACCCTTTGCCTTGATGACAGCTTTGCACACGCTTGGAATTCTCTCAACCAGTTTCATGAGGTAGTCACCTGGAATGCATTTCAATTAACAGTTGTTAAAAGTTAATTTGTGTAATTTCTTTCCTTCTTAATACGTTTGAGCCAATCAGTTGTGTTGTGACAAGGTAGGGGTGGTATACAGAAGATAGCCCTATTTGGTAAAATACCAAGTCCATATTATGGCAAGAACAGCACAAATAAGCAGAGAAACGACAGTCCATCATTACTTCAAGACATGAAGGTCAGTCAATGCGGAAAATGACAAGAACTTTGAAAGTTTCTTCAAGTGCAGTTGCCAAAACCATCAAGCGCTATGATGAAACTGGGTCTCTTGAGGACCACCACAGGAAAGGAAGAACCAGAGTTACATTTGCTGCAGAGGATAAGCTCAGAGTTTATTGCACCTCAGATTTCAACCCAAATAAATGCTTCACAGAGTTCAAGTAACAGACACATCTCAACATCAACTGTTCATAGAAGACTGTGTGAATCAGGCCTTTACGATTGAATTGCTGCAAAGATTGTGTAAGAGCTATTTGACCAAGAAGGAGAGTGATGGCGCTGCATCAGACGACCTGGCCTCCACAATCACCTGACCACAACCCAATTGAGATGGTTTTGGATGAGTTGGACCGAAAAGCAGCTAACAAGTGCTCAGCATATGTGGGAACTCCTTCAAGACTGTTGGAAAAGCATTTATCATGAATTTGGTTGAGAGAATGCCAAGAGTGTGCAAAGCTGTCATCAAGGCAAAGGGTGGCTCCTTTGAAGAATCTAAAATATATTTGATTTGTTTAACACTTTTTTTGTGTGTTATAGTTTTGGCGTCTTCACTATTATTCTACAATGTAGAAAATAGTAAAAATAAATAAAAACCATTGAATGAGTAGGTGTCCAAACTTTTAACTGGTACTATATATAAAAATTATACACACACACACGTTTATTCATATGAGGATGCATTTTAAGTGTTCTCTTCTTTAGTAATAACAAACTATTTTAACATTGGAAAGACAAACAAAATTAAAAACTTTCAAAAGAAAATGTAAAACATGGTCAGATTTTTTATTCATTACAAAAGCAAAGAACATATACACATTATGTTCCAATCCACTAGTTTACATGATGATCCTGCTTTAGACAATGATCAAATCCACAGTTCCACAGAAACTGGGAGTACTGAGGGGGCTGCAGCACCAGCTGATAAATCACAATTAGGGTTGCAAAGGGTAGGAAACTTTCCGGGAAATTTCCCGAAGTTTCCAAGGGAAGTTAAGCCCTGGAATTTGGGGCATTTTGCTTAAATTCATAAAAAGTTAGCTTATAACAGTGAACCTTTTTTTGTGGGATACACATAAGGCAATTCTAGGTCTTGTGGCATATTTTGGTTAAACTATCCCCAATTCAATTGCAACCCTCTGCAAGCACAGTGCATTCTTCCATCACATGTGCAGTGCACTCTTCCATCACATGTGCAAGATCTTGAGAATCAGCTGTACACTAATGAGATGCTATTGAGCCCACACTAGTACCACTCTGAGCCAAGGACTACATGCTTTCTGGTAAATTTTGATTACAATACTGGGTGGGTTGAATAAATGTTATATGACATACATAATTTTTTTGTTAACTAGTAAATAGTAGCCTACAGCAAAGTGTGTTTAAATAATTTCTAACTTAACAATTTCTGCTAGTTAGTTTTTGCTACCATGTGGGTTTTAGCTTGCTTGAGCCTGCTAACTGAGGAGTGTTAATTCACTTGTTTCCATACATGTTTAATTTTAAAACACTTATCTTACAAAGATGCAGAATCATCTGGCCAAGTGCATAAAGTTCCCTCAGCACTAACAACAAGCAACCTCTGACAAAAGTCCCTCTACTTCTATTCAAGGTGAAAATGATGAATCAGACACCTTATCGATAGCAACAGCTCATGGTCCTCCTGGAATCAGAAGTTTTTTTGACTCATTGGCGGAACGTAGTCAGAGAAATGCTGATGAATGTCTTTCTCGAGCTGTGAATGCAACTGGTTCACCTGTGATGCTCACAGGCAATGTCTATTGGAAGAGATTTCTGAATGTTCTTCGCCCAGCATACACCCCTCCAACCAAACATGCTTTATCTACTCATTTTCTGGATGCAGAGTTCAAGTGAAGGTCAAGCAAATCATAGAGAAAGCAGACTGTATTGCAATCATGAAGACTTCTGCCCGAAGCCCATACACGCTGCAGCGTACCTGTTGGACACCAAGTATGCTGGCAAGAGCATCCTATCTGGTGCAGAGATCAACAAGGCCTATGGTGTCATCACTACCGTGTCTTGCCATCTTGGCAATCTGGCGAAGTACACTTCCAAGCAAGGGCTTTGGGATGGAGATGCAATACGGTAGTCGTGCCAACATATCTCATCAGCCACCTGGTGGAAGGGACTTTGGGGATCTGAGGCTCTTTCCCCTGTTGCCTCCATCATCCTCCAAATCCCACCAACATCAGCCGCCTCAGAGCGCAACTGGTCCTTGTTTAGGAACACACACCAAAGCATGCAACAAACTGACCAATACAAGGGTTGAAACATTTGTGGCCATCAAGGAAAATTTGAGGCTTTTTGAGCCTGACAACGAGCCATCCTCAACAAAGTTGGAAAGTGACAGTGAAGATGAGGCCTCAGAGTCCGATGTTCAAGAGGTGGACATTGAGGAGGTCCAGGGAGAAGACATGGAAGCCTGAGAGGAAGATAACCAAAGCTTTAGTTTCTAGGCTATCATTTTACAGATATATGTTGAAAACATTTTTGGGAGATGCGAGGGATCATTCAATATTCCCTTTTGTTGTTCAGTGAAATCATCCCATGTGAAGAGTCAACTCATTTAATCAAAGTTCAATTCGTTACAATTTTATTTTTTTATTTCTATTGGAAGGGTGTAATCATTTGCAATTATGTCTACTTATGATAAGGTAAAATGTTTATGTTTCTGTCGCCATATGATATGGTAAATATATCCAATGCAAAAAACATCTACATTTAAATTAATATTAATTTGCATACATTTCCGTTAATTCCCATATATTCCTGTTAATTCCCATATATTCCCACAGAAAGTTTCCACCTCTGAATATTCCCACAAAATGTGCAACCCTAACCACAATTAAAAAAATCATAATATTACTAATACAAATAATATATATTTTTGTTTCTACCAAATTAGTACACTAGGCCTTTATTAGTCATGTATAAGCAGAGAAAAATACTCGCCAGCAGAGCGGGAGAAAAATACCGGTCACGTTGATACTTTAACATTTTGCAAGATGATCAAAATGTACAGTATTACAGTAGTAGTGTATTGTGGCCTCAAACGATGATTCACTTCAGATAACTCAAAACTAAATATGTATAAAAAATAAAGCGTGCAATTTAATGACCTACGTGATATTTTTACAATCCATTCATCCATTCCTTAATTTTGCTATAATCCTTGGGATTTTACACAGAGAAATTATTACAAAAATGGACAAAAATGGTCTCTTCCTAAAATTACAATAGCAGAATGTGGAATCTGTGAGTCCGAACTGTGAGACAAAAATGTCCAATGAGGACAGTGACGCCAACCTATCCACTCTGTACAGAATTCTGTGATGCAGAGGTCCCTACAGGAGAGAAATGAACAGTTGATTTGGACTACACCAAAACATCAACGTTTATACCTTTCTTTTGTGAAGTAGCTGACCTCATTTGATACAGCATCTCGCAAACCTATTTTATAGTCAACAGCTCCCTCTGGTGAACATATTGGGGAGCACATTCAATGTTCCAATCCAATCATGGCATAATATCCCTTTCTTACAGAGTAGGATATCTCAAGGAAGTAATGCACTTTACATACAGATAAATTAATATCTAGGGCACCTAATAAAGCTTAACAATTGATGAATTTGATTGATTGAAAAGCACAGCTGTTACCTGTGTGCAGAAGCATGATCTCTCCTCCAAAACTAGAAAGTCTGGTCTTTCTACTTCCCTGTGTGTCACACTGAGGCCCGCCCAGCTCACAGGTCAACACTTTGATTGGTCCCCTGCCTCCCTTCAGGTGGATCTAGATGCCGTTCTAAAATGGAAACAGTTCAATAAAGTGATGAATTCATCCAATCAACATCAGACTCAGTGGTTTAGAATTGTACATATTCTGCAACTGTTAAGTTTGTGTCAGTGCGTCATGAATGAATAAGCATGCATATACAGCCACAGAGTGGTGTTGTGTTCATTAGGCACGAAACGGAAGAAAACCGTGGAAACGGAAACGTACTATATTAGCTTGTAGAATAAGAAACGCCAGTTTTCATTGCACCACGTTTTGCTACTGTGTTCCCTAATGAACACGACCCAGGTCTGTAAAGCAGGTTTAAGTTTGGCCCTCCTTACTGTACCTCCTTGGATGTGGGCACCTCCAGCTTGGTCTTCTCCGGGGCCTTAATAGCAACGACCATCTTGTCGTGGCAGAATCAGATTTAGCTAGGTAACATACTGTGGGCAGTTGCATTTTCCCTTCTGAGCTAGGGCTTAGTCACTTGGGGCCCAGAGAGGGGAGAGGTCAGGCTTGTCTTCATATGTCAATGTATCTGTTAAACCATGTGGTGCTATGTAGAATATCAGAAGGGGAGGAGGACAGAATGGAACATTGTTTTCTTATGGGAATGTGTATGTAACTATTCCTAAACCATGTGAAGGGATGGCGTTATTAATGGGGAACCAGTTAGTTATCTCATACAATGTCTGTACGCCAGTCACTCCCTACTTTTCTCATGGGGGGAAGGAGTAAGGCAGTGTTTGGGACCATTGTAATGTCCCCTCTGAGGTTGCCCTTATCTTGATCTGGTATATGTCCTAAGAGGCTCACTGTCTTCAGTGAGTTTGTCCAGGTTTGGGAGTATCTAGGATTGACAATTGATATATGCCATTGGATGAGGTAATGTTTTGGTAGACAGTGAAGTACCAAGAATGAGATTGAAATCTTGTTTTTGGAGATCAAACTGAACGATGATTTATAGTTGATGCTGCCTAGCTATGGGATACTCCTCTTTCGGGTAAAGGATTCTTTGTAAGTTGAGAGGGGTGTATCTTGGCTATAAATGAAACTAAGAATTGTTTTGTAAGGACTCTCAGAGAATTCATTTATAGACACTGAATTGATCTGAGTCAAAAAAGGGCTTTGGTGAAGCTCATATATTGTTAAAGATGGATTTTATAATATAACTCTGACTTGTGTGTGTGGTTGGCTCTCTCTCTCTCATCATTGAGTAATACAGGAAATTACCACGACAGCCTGCTCCTGGAACACCTTGATACCACTGATGTCTCTGTGGGTCACGAATGCTAATGTGCAGAGGCAATTAAAGATGATACAACAGCAGGACACAAATTGTTTGTACTTTAGGACTGGTGACTGTTTCCGCACCGCAATCGTAACAGCCTTAATCCTAACATTGTGTCCCAAAATGTTGGTTCATTCACAGCGTAAATCTAAGAGTGACTTTCTTATTTTCTTGACACTATTTTATTATCAGTCTGCATTTTGCTAATTTTGGGTTGGTGTCTCCTTATCTACTATTCTCAGTGTTGTTAGCTTCTTAAAATACCAGTGTTTGTACCATGTAAAAGGTGGTGTTAGTGTTTGAAAAAAGGCTGTCCTGCTCCTCTCCTCTCTACCTAACTTCCCCTCACATTTACATAAGTATTCAGACCCTTTACTCAGTACTTTGTTGAAGCATCTTTGGCAGCGATTACAGCCTCAAGTCTTCTTTTGTATGACGCTACAAGCTTGGCACACCTGTATTTGGGGAGTTTCTCCCATTCTTCTCTGCAGATCCTCTCAAGCTCTGTCAGGTTGGATGGGGAGCATCGCTGCACAGCTATTTTTAGGTCTCTGCAGAGATGTTCAATCAGGTTCAAGTCCGGGCTCTGGTTGGGCCACTCAAGGATATTCAAAGACTTGTCCCGAAGCCACTCCTGCATTGTCTAAGCTGTGTGCTTAGGGTTGTTGTCCTGTTGGAAGGTGAACCTTCACCCCAATCTGAGGTCCTGAGCGCTCTGGAGCAGGTTTTCATCAAGGATCTCTCTGTAGTTTGCTCTGTTCATCTTTCCCTCGATCCTGACTAGACTCCCAGTCCCTGCCGTTGAAAAACATCCCCACAGCATGATGCTGCCACCACGCGTCACCGTAGGGATGGACCCAGCTTTCCTCCAGACGTAACGCTTGGCATTCAGGCCAAATAGTTCAATCTTGGTTTCATCAGACCAGAGAATTTGGTTTCTCATGGTATGAGAGTCCTTTAGGTGTCTTTTGGCAAACTTCAAGCGGGCTGTCATGTGCCTTTTACTGAGGAGTGGCTTCCGTCTGGCCACTCTACCATAAAGGCCTGATTGGTGGAGTGCTGCAGAGATAGCTGTCCTCCTGGAAGGTTCTCCCATCTCCACAGAGTGACCATCGGGTTCTTGGTCACCTCCTTGATCAAGGCCCTTCTCCCCCGATTGCTCAGTTTGGCCAGGCGGCCAGCTCTAGGAAGAGTCTCGGTGGTTCCAAACATCCTCCATTTAAGAATGATGGAGCCCACTGTTTTCTTGGGGATCTTCAATGCTGCAGAAATGTTTTGGTACCCTTCCCCAGATCTGTGGCTCGACACAATCCTGTCTGAGCTCTACGGACAATTCCTTTGACCTCATGGCTTGGTTTTTTCCCTTATTTAGACAGGTGTGTGCCTTTCCAAATCATGTCCAATCAGTTTAATTTATCACAGGTGGACTCCAATCAAGTTGTAGAAATATCAAGGAGGATCAATGGAAACAGGATGCACCTGAGCTCAATTTCGATTCTCATAACAAAGGGTCTGAATACTTATGTAAATAAGGTATTTCTGTTTTTACTTTTAATACATTTGCAAATGTTTGCGCTTTGTCATTATTGGGTATTGTGTGTAGATTGATGAGCAACCATTTTTTTAAATCTAATTTTGAATAAGGCTGTAACGTAACAAAATGTGGAAAAAGGGAAGGGGTCTGAATACTTTCCGAATGCACTGTATAGTGGGTGAAGGCATTCATAGCCGACTGCTCAGATGGGGGAGGGCATACCAGTCAACCGTTTTTACATGGTCCTTCTAACCAGACTTAGCAACTTATAGTTTTTACATTGTCCTTCGTATCACCAGATTCTGACCTGCTATAGTTGAGATGTTGAAGTACCCAGAAGAGGAGTCATTTCCACGCCCCAGGATGCAGACGAGTTATCCTGCATCCCTACGACGTATGGGGCTGCTGTCACCACCCACCTCAGCCCACTGACACACAAAGCCGTCATGCACCGGAGGAAGATGAGTTGCAAGGCCCTACACACCACTCTCATCTAAGAGACTACCAGCCCTGCTCCAGGCCTCCTCAGTGGTCAGAGAGTGACCACACACTCACCAGTTGGGAGCTGATGAGGGAATACGAGTACCTACGTCACGAGCAGCAAGAGATCAGGAGGGCGTACTCTAGGCCTACCCGGCCTCAGTCACTGCCGAGGGAGCACCGGAACAGCCGCTACTTTCCTGACCCCCCCGGCTAAAGCCATCATCACCTTCACGGGAGCACAATCACTACTGGTACTCCCCGAGTCGGCCCAGCTACTCCCCTGAGAAACACTCATCTAGCGGGCGAGGGCATTCACAGCCGACCGCTCAGACGGACGAGGGCATTCACAGCCGACCGCTCAGACGGGCGAGGGCATTCACAGCCGACCGCTCAGACGGGCGAGGGCATTCACAGCCGACCGCTCAGATGGGCGAGGGCCTACCAGCCGACCACTTTTACATGGTCCTTCTAGACGGATTTAGTGACCAACAGTTTTTTACAGTGTTTATGTTCTAAAAGGATATTCTCTGTTGTCTAGGCTGTCCGTCATGTCAAAGAGCTGCTGTGCACAGGTCTTGATGAGCTCATCCAGACTTTCCTCCACCGTCTTCAGGTTCTGCAGCTCCCGCTAAAATCTCTGCTTCGGCCCCACAAAACTGGTGACTGGACACGGACCTCTGGGGAGGGAGAGGATGATACCACACTGCTACCATGCAGGGTGATCTGGTCTTGGTATTTTATTAGGTCCCCATTAGCTGTTGTGAAAGCAGTAGCTACTCTTCCTGGGGTCCACACAAAACATGACATAATACAGAACATTAATAGACAACAACAGCTCAAGGACAGGAGTCACATATTAATTAGGGCACGCAGTGGAAGACCTTTCTAAACGTTTTGCAACTGAAGAATAAAATTTGTCTTTCTTACTGGACAAGTTCAGGTCCTAGTCCCTCCCTATTTCAGTCTGTTTTCTTCCATTTGGTGCCTAATGAATACCACCCTGCATGAACACATCCTATCAAAACAGACAAATAAGCACAGAAGGTGGGAGCACAGACTGGCAAAGAGCTTGTGTGTTGAAACCGTAGTACTCACAACCACTTGATCTTGTTGGCAGATTGTTTCTGAATAAGGTTGATCCCCTCCAGGCAGAGGTCAAAGAGGTCATAGACCCTCGGTTTGCTTGTGTTGAGGTTCTTTGCCATGAGGTTAAGGTCCATGAAACTGTGAGGGATGCCACGCAATAGCCTTAGGAACTTATTGGTCAACAGAGCCAGGGACAGATCCTGGAGGACAAATGGTGTGTCCGGTACCACGGGATTGGGTGTGAATTTAAGTATTCTCTCTCTAATTCTCTCTTTCTTTCTCTTGGAGGACCTGAGCCCTAGGACCATGCCTCAGGACTACCTGGCATGATGACTCCTTGCTGTCCCCAGTCCACCTGGTCATGCTGCTGCTCCAGTTTCAACTGTTCTGCCTGCGGCTATGGAACCCTGACCTTTTCACCGGACGTGCTACCTGTCCCAGACCTGCTGTTTTCAACTTTCTAGAGACAGCAGGAGCGGTAGAGATACTCTCAATGATCGGCTATGAAAAGCCAACTGACACTTACTCCTGAGGTGCTGACTTGTTGCACCCTCGACAACTACTGTGATTATTATTATTTGATCATGCTGGTCATTTATGAACATTTGAACATCTTGGCCATGTTCTGTTATAATCTCCACCCGGCACAGCCAGAAGAGGACTGGCCACCCCTCATAGCCTGGTTCCTCTCTAGGTTTCTTCCTAGGTTTTGGCCTTTCTAGGGAGTTTTTCCTAGCCACCGCGCTTCTACACCTGCATTGCTTGCTATTTGGGGTTTTAGGCTGGGTTTCTGTACAGCACTTTGAGATATCAGCTGATGTAAGGGCTATATAAATACATTTGATTGGGTTCAGTGGCACTGGCTACAGTAGGAAAAAGGTACAAATATTTTATCAAAGCCAAAACAAGACATTGATTCAACATGATCTGCATCCCAAATGGGACCCTATTCCCGACATACACTGAGTTTACAAAACATTAGGAACACCTTCCTAATATTGAGTTGCACTCCTTTTGCCCTCAGAACAAATCAAATCGGTCACATACACGTGTTTAGCAGATGTTATTGCGGGTGTAGTGAAATGCTTGTGCTTATAGCTCCGACAGTGCAGTAATATCTAACAAGTAATATCTAACAATTACACAACATATACCAAAAACACACAAATCTAGTAAAGGAATGGAATTAAGTATATAAAAATATATGGACGAGCAATGTCAGAGCGGCATAGAACAAGATACAGTAGAATAATATAGGATACAGTATATGCATATGAAATGGGTAATGCAAGATATTTAGACATTATTATTATACCTTTTAATTTATTTAACTAGGCAGGTCAGTAAAGAACAAATTCTTATTCACAATGACGGCCTACTCCGGCCAAACCCGGACGACGCTGGGCCAATTGTGCGCTGCCCTATGGGACTCCTAATCACAACTGGTTGTGATACAGCCTGGAATTGAACCACGGTCTGTAGTGATGCCTCTAGCACTGAGATGCAGTGCCTTAGACTGCTGCGCCACTCGGGAGCCAAGTATTAAAGTGACTAGTGTTCCATTTATTAAAATGGCCAGTGATTTCAAGTCTATGTATATAGGTAGCAGCCTCTCTGTGCTAGTGATGGCTATTTAACAGTCTGCTTGCCTTGAGATAGAAGCTGTTTTTCAGTCTCTCGGTCCCTGCTTTGATGCACCTGTACTGACTTCGTCTTCTGGACGATAGCGGGGTGAATAGGCAGTGGCTCGGGTGGTTGTTGTCCTTGATGATATTTTTGGCCTTCCTGTGACATCGGGTGGTGTAGGTGTCCTGGAGGGCAGGTACTTTGTCCCCGGTGATGCATTGGGCAGACCTCACCACTTTCTGGAGAGCCCTGCGGTTGAGGGCGGTGCAGTTGCCATACCAAGCGGTGAAACAGCCCGACACAGGATGCTCTTGATTGTGCATCTGTAAAAGTTTGTGAGGAATTAAGATGACAAGCCACATTTCTTGAGCCTCCTGAGGTTGAAGAGCCGCTGTTGCGCCTTCTTCACCACACTGTCTGTGTGAGTGGACCATTTCAGTTCGTCAGTGATGTGTAGGCCGAGGAACTTGGAAGCTTTTCACCTTCCCCACTGCGGTCCCATCGCTGTGGATAGGGGGCTGCTCCCTCTGCTGTTTCCTGAAGTCCATGATCATCTCCTTTTTTTTGTTGACGTTGATTGAGAGCTGATTTTCCTGGCACCACACTCCCAGAGCCCTCACCTACTCCATGCAGGTTGTCTCGTCGTTGTTAGTAATCAGGCCTACTGTACTACTGTTGTGTCATCTGCAAACTTGATGATTGAGTTGGGAGGCGTGCTTGGCCACGCAGTCATTGGTGAACTCCCTGTACGAGGGAACTGAGCACGCACCCTTGTGGAGATGTTGTTTCCTACCTTCACCACCTGGGGGCGGCCCGTCAGGAAGTCCAGGACCCAGTTTCACAGGGCGGGGTTCAGTCCCAGGGCCTCAAGCTTAATGATGAGCTTGGAGGGTACTATGGTGTTGAATGCTGAGCTATAGTCAATGAACAGCATTCTTACATACAGTTCAAGTCGGTAGTTTACATACACTTAGGTTGTCATTAAATCTCATTTTTCAACAACTCCACAAATTTCTTGTTAACAAACTATAGTTTTGGCAAATTGGTTAGGACATCTACTTTGTGCATGACACAAGTCATTTTTCCAACAATTGTTTACAGACAGATTATTTCACTTATAATTCACTGTATCATAATTCCAGTGGGTCAGAAGTTAACATACACTAAGTTGACTGTGCCTTTAAACAGCTTGGAAAATTCCAGAAAATGATGTCATGGCTTTAGAAGCTTCTGATGGGCTAATTGACATCATTTGAGTCAATTGGAGGTGTACCTGTGGATGTATTTCAAGGCCTACCTTCAAACTCAGTGCCTCTTTGCTTGACATCATGGGAAAATCTAAAGAAATCAGCCAAGACCTCAGAAAAATAATTGTAGACCTCCACAAGTCTGGTTCATCCTTGGGAGCAATTTCCAAATGCCTGAAGGTACCATGTTCATCTGTACAAACAATAGTACGCAAGTATAAACACCATGGGACCACGCAGCCGTCACACCGCTCAGGAAGGAGATGCGTTCTGTCTCCTAGAGATGAACGTACTTTGGTGCGAAAAGTGCAAATCAATTCCAGAACAACAGCAAAGGACCTTGTGAAGATGCTGGAGGAAACAGATACAAAGTATCTACAACCACAGTAAAATGAGTCCTATATCGACATAACCTAAAAGGCCGCTCAGCAAGGAAGAAGCCACTGCTTCAAAACGGCCATAAAAAAGGCAGACTATGGTTTGTAACTGCACATGGGGACAAAGATCATACTTTTTGGAGAAATGTCCTCTGGTCTGATGAAACAAAAATAGAACTGTTTGACCATAATGACCATCGTTATGTTTGGAGGAAAAAGGGGGAGGCTTGCAAGCCGAAGAACACCATCCCAACCGTGAAGCATGGGGTGGCAGCATCATGTTGTGGGGGTGCTTTGCTGCAGGAGGGACTGGTGCACTTCACAAAATAGATGGCATCATGAGGCAGGAAAATTATGTGGATATTTTGAAGTAACATCTCAAGACATCAGTCAGGAAGTTAAAGCTTGGTCGCAAATGGGTCTTCCAAATGGACAATGACCCCAAGCATACTTACAAAGTTGTGGCAAAATGGCTTAAGGACAACAAAGTCAAGGTATTGGAGTGGCCAACACAAAGCCCTGACTTCAATCCTATATAAAATTTGTGGGCATAAAAGAAAAAGCATGTGCGAGCAAGGAGGCCTACAAACCTGACTCAGTTACTGTCAGGAGGAATGGGCCAAAATTCACCCAACTTATTTTGGGAAGCTTGTGGAAGGCTACCTGAAACGTTTTCCCCAAGTTAAACAATTTAAAGGCAATGCTACTAAATACTAATTGAGTGTATGTAAACTTCTGACCCACTGGGAATGTGATGAAAGAAATAAAAGCTGGAATAAATCTCTCTCTCTACTATTATTCTGACATTTCACATTCTTAAAATAAAGTGGGGATCTTAACTGACCTAAGACAGGGAATTTTTACTCGGATTAAATGTCAGGAATTGTGAAAAACTGAGTTTAAATGTATTTGGCTAAGGTGTATGTAAACTTCCGACTTCAACTGTAAGTATTCCTCTTGTCTAGATGGGATAGGGCAGTGTGCAGTGTGATGGTGATTACATCGTCTGTGGATCTATTGGGGCGGTATGCAAACTGAAGTGGGTCTAGGGTGACAGGTAAGGTAGAGGTGATATGATCCTTGACTAGTCTCTCAAAGCACTTCATGATGACAGAAGTGAGTGCTACGGGGCGATAGTCATTTAGTTCAGTTACCTTTGCTTTCTTGGTACAGGAACAATGGTGGTCATCTTGAAGCATGTGGGGACAGCAGACTGGGATACGGAGAAATTGAATATGTTCGTAAACACACCAGCCAGCTGGTCTGCACATGCTCTGAGGATGTGGCTAGGGATGCCGTCTGGGCTGGCAGCCTTGCGAGGGTTAACACGCTTAAATGTCTTACTCACATCGGCCACGGCATCAATTCGGAACATCGGAACAGCCTTAATTCATCAGGCCAAGGACTCTACAAGGTGTAGAAAGCATTCCAAGGGATGGTGGTCCATGTTGACTCCAATGCTTCCCACAGTTGTGTCAAGCTGGCTGGATGTCCTTTGAGTGGTGGACCATTTTGATACACACGGGAAACTGTACTACCATACCCCATTCAAAGGCACTTCAATCTTTTGTTTTGCCATTGACCCTCTGAATGACACACATACACAATCCATGTCTCAATTGTCTCAAGGCTTAAAAATCCTTCTCTAACCTGTCTCCTCCCCTTCATCTACACTGATTGAAGTGGATTTAACAAGAGACATCAATAAGGGATCATAGCTTTCACCTAGATTCACCTGGTCAGTCTATGTCATGGAAAGAGCATGTTTTGAACACTGTGTATATTCTAGTACTTTAGTTAGCTAATAGCCATTCACTGTATCTTGATTATAAAAGTAAACCACTGTGTGTTTTATGGATTTAGTGGCAGTTATAATATCTGGATATGAAAATAAACAGTGATAACACTACCAAGTGTTTTGTATACTCAGTGTAGTTCACTACTTTTGACCAGAGCCCTATGGGCCTGGTCAAAAGTAGTGCACTAAATAGAGCATAGGATGCCATTAGCAATGCAGGCAGCCTTTTGGGGGCCCTAAGCAAGATTTTGTTGTCCCCACCCCCACTACAAACCATTTTAGTGCTTAGCGGCCTGGGGCCCTAAGCAACCACTTATGTCACTTATGCCTGGAGCCGGCCCTGGACGCAGGAATTGTACAAGGCAAGGAAGTGTCAAAGGGTCATTCAACGCCAGGTTGATTTTGAATAATAATAGATTTTCAGTATTGATGATCATGCATACCTTGTCTTGTCTTTGTGCCTTCAACCAGTTCACAGGACCTAGACTGAAGAGGGATAAAAAACAGCAACAACCACTTAAGTGCCTTGTTGCAAACAGGTTGTATGTTTTTGAATATTTTTTAAAATTATGTACAGGCTTCCTTCTTTTCACTCTGTCATTTAGGTTAGTATTGTGGAGTAACTACATGGTTGTTGATCCATTCTCAGCTCTCTCATATCACAACCAATAAACTCTAACTGTTTTAAAATCACCATTGGCCCTAATTAATAACTATCATGATCATAGAGATATTCAGCGTCTGCTTTTTTTGGTTTTTACACATCTACCAATCAGTGCCCTTTTTTGTGAGGCATTGAAAAACCTCCCTGGTCTTTGTGGTTGAATCTGTGTTTGAAATTCACTACTCGATTGATTGAGGGACCTTACAATTGTCTGTATGTGTGGGGTACAGAGTTGGGGTAGTCATTCCAAAATCATGTTAACCACTACTACTGAACACAATGAGTCCATGCAACTTATTATGTGATTTATTAAAAAGGCCTCGTTATTTTCAAACACCTAGAGAGATGCTCAGAAGTGTAGAATGCAAGTACCTGTAGTTCAAAACACAAAAGGAAGAATGCTTATTATATTTCATAAAGGCTAGAGAGCTGTTACCTTACATAGATGCAGATGGTTCTGTCTCGGCCTGGCTCATCATATTCTTCTTCAACATCAACATTCTGTAAATAAAATATATGTAGACAGGGATTACTAAAAACAACGACTACAATCAATGCGATAAGAAAGCTATCAATCAAAGTAATCATGAGCGTATCCTCCCGTGTTTAGCCGTAGCAACATCATCATCCACCAATTCCTCCTCGCCCACGGGCTGATCAGATTTAGTGGTCCGTCGAGGTATGGTGGCATGATAGGAATGGCATCATCGCTTATTCCAAGTGGCGTTATGTGGTCTGTCAGAAAGTGTTTTTCACATATGTGCTCCTCTGTTGAATCCTACTTCTCCGTCTTTCGCAGGGCAGCAAGGCACACTTCTATTCGAGTCTGGTCCTTAGGAAAATGTAAAAACCTCTTATTATTGTCGCTTCGATTAGGACACCCCAGACCACGCATTTCACCAGAGCCAAATGTATGTGACAACCACCAGCTACATTCGAACGTTGTGTAGCTAAATTAAATATAACGTTTGTTTATTTATCTCAAATTCACGTCTCTTGGACAGGAAAATATGATTTTCAAAGCCGGAAGTTGGCATCATGTGATGAACGTCAGCCAATGAACATTTTAGAAAAGCAAAGTAAGGCGGGATTACGCCTTCCTTGTATGATTATATGAAATACGTGTCGTTACCGATATTTCTGTTCCGCCACCTGCAGGATTGGGGTGAATAATAAGTGTTTCCGTTAGGACGAAAAGAGAAGACGGCAGCGCAGCATTTTTTTTGCGTTCAGTAAACTGTGCGCGAGGTATGGAGCCGAGCATCTGCGCAACGAGCACGGCGCACCTGAGTTTAATATAATATTTATAGTCCGCTATTTATAAAGAAAAAAATAATATTTTAGACTACAGGATAAATGAAAATAACATGTGTAAAAAGCCTATTTCAACTGGAAACGGAGAATAAAAGAATTTAGCCCTTTTCTTATTTTAATTCAGTGGCACTTGGGCCTATTTTGTCTAGCCTTTACATTGGAATATGGTGCTGATATTTTCGCAAACCATTGCCTAGAGCGGGAATGAGTCGAATCCTTCCCCGCCCAAATTATGGTTGATTTGGGAAGTATTTGCGGCTAAACCGTGCTGTAGCGCAACCGACAGCCAGTAGTGGCCAGCAGCAAACAGCAGCAGCTACAGCGGTGGATGTAGGATCAGAGTCGGGGCGAATCTGGGATTCACTGTCAGAGGGGAAGAAGAGCAGAGGACTTTCTCAACGTTCTGTGAATCATGGCTACTGAAACCGTGTCCCCGGCATGCACTGGATCCAGTTTGCTGCAACCCATAAGCGAAATCATCAATCTTCCTCTCGACCAGGTAAATAGGTTAATTCTTGTTACTTCTACTTACGCTTCTTTCAGTATTTCTATCATTCGTCGCATGTCCAAAATCGCAGCAAAAACAACATTGTGTAGCCAATGGTCTTTGATTCCTCACTATCAAACAACGGTATTGGTATTGCCATTTCCCCCTCATAGGAAATCATGAATTTGGATTGGTTTGATACAATCGTTCAACACGTTGATGCCACATTGGCATAAGAGCAAATCTCGCAATGATTGAATTAAAGGCCCCCTTTAAATGTTACAAAAATGTCACGTTTAGTCGACAATGAATCATCAGCCATACTTTTAAATAGTCTCTTATTTGAACAAATGTGCCGCAGATATCTGTGTTCAGGATATGTAGCCTGTCTAGACTACAAGAACCCTAGATTTGGATTTACAGTTGACTTTGGCCTCGTACTGATCAGGCTATAATGTAACCATTTTTATTTTACGCACAAAATAAATGAAACATTTCCAGTAGCCTAATCACAGCTGTAGAATAGGCCTATGTGTTTTGCTGCCAGTGCCAAATCAATCTGAATTTATCATTAAGCATGCTTTCAGTTATTACCATTGTCTATTCCTTGCAATGGTTTTCACATAGGCCCATTCAGGTGACCTGTATATGTAAATGCTATAGTCTCCCTTGTCATTAGAAGACGTCAAAGAACACCACTCAGATTACATAGCCTACCCCGACCACAGCAGCTTTACTTTACATGTGAAGCCCATCCCATGCAAATATTAAATCTGCAGCACCCACTCTTACAATCTACTGTATACAAGATTTGCATCTGAAAAAGATCAATGGAAAAGTCTCTGATAATATCCCACTACTCTATTCACATTCATAACCAACCAAGTTTGAATCCATGCTCATTTATGTAATGTGGCACATTCATATATTTATCTAATGCATGACTCCCCAGCGACAACCTTAAGTTAAATGCTGTAATGCTGCTTTTCCCAAACTCGGTCAAAAGTAGTGCACTATAAATTGCCTGGCTACCCATCCACATCGCTCCGGCCAACTGTTGTTTCTTCTCCACGATGAGTCTGGATTTGCCTCCTTCCCTGACGATTTCTAGAATGCGAACACATTCTGACCAATCAGGTCCCATATTATCAATTTTGATACTCTGATTGGTTAGAGGCGATCCAATTGCTGATAAAAAAAAATAATTGTGCAACGCAAATCATTTTGAAGTTACACAAACTACTTCTATGATGGCAGTTTCAGAATGAATGTATCAATTGATAGAGCAGCAGAATTAAATTCAGGGTGAGTCGTCAGTCAACACTATAAAGAGAATAGGTTGCCATTTCAGCACAACTCAAGAGGTTGTACTGTAGAACTCCTGTTTTTTCCCCATTTAGCCAAAACAAGAGACCAGATGTACTGTAGTGTGCAGTAAATTATCCCATAACATCTACAGTATTCATGAAGGGAACGTGAGTCGTCTGAACAAACTTCAATTCCTCTTAATACTCCTCTAGAGGTAACAGGTGTGTTTGTTTGGTGACTTCACTGAGCGAGCTCTATAAATATTTCCATTGGTGTTTTCTCTTGCCAGTTTCACGCTAAAGGTTCGACTCGGATAATACTGTACTGGCGTGGGTATTTTCTATCCACATTGTCCTTTCCAGCACGGTTTCAGAAACTATGGTGGATGCGTAACCAGGCCTGTCTAGTACAGCTCGGCTTGGTTACTTAACATTATAAACTGGGTGGTTTGAGCCCTGAATGCTGATTGGCTGACAACCGTGGTATATCAGGCCGTAAACCACGGGTATGACAAAACATTGATTTTTACTGATCTAATTACGTTGGTAACCAGTTTATAATAGCAATAAGGCACCTCTGGGGTTCGTGGTATATGGCTAATAAAGCACGGGTAAGGGCTGTATCTAGGCATAAGAACAGCCCTTAGCCGTAGTATATTGGCCATATACCACACCCCCTTGCTTAACTATACCTTCATAGTATTAAAATGGAGCTGCTACTCTACAGAAAGCTCTGATTACACAAGTTGTTAATAAACAAATAAGTAATCAGGTTCTCTAGGCATTAATATGAGCCCTGGTCTACAACTGATCATGTAACATTACTCCCTCTTCCATAGATACTGAGCCTTAGCTACAGGCTACAGATCTGTGGTTCACCATCAGGCCCTATCAGTTGTTGTAGCCTAGCACCATTGCTACATTCCAGGATGACATAGCCCCGTAATACTGTTGTGACTAAAATTCTCTTTGACTTTGAGATGTAGGATATGATATTTGCCTTAGAAATTCCACAGCAATGTGAGAGTCAGGAAGTCAGTCAGGGGCTGCGGTACAATCCATCAGAGAGTAGCTATAGTAGTACTTATGTTCCTCCTAGTAACAGTATGGTGTTTTGACGACACCCTCAAGTGATGTTACTGTGGAAACGACTTTCTAGAAACAAGAGAAGGAACCAAAAAAGGAGCGGCTCCAGGGATCTTCCTGTGGTCTAGGTGGTCTGAGCCAGATTCATTTCAGACTTCTACTTTGAAAAGAAACACAGAGTGTGTCCAAATGGCTGCCTATTCCCTTTATAGTGCACTACTTTGACCAGAGTCCACAGTGGGGTTTCTGCGTAGCCATACAGCCACACGGTCATTGTAAGCTGATTTAGTGTAAGGGATTTGTCCAGGGGAAAAAGGGTATCTGCAGCTATAAGTTATAGGCCTCCTAGCTCTTACTATGCAAACCCTGACCAGGGGCAGAAGACTTAATAATATCAAAGGGATAATAACACTTGGGCCTGCCATACCAAGAAACACAGGCTGCGTCCCAAATGGCACTCTTTTCCCTGTACACAGTGAAATACTTTTTTACCAGAGCCCTATGGAAGAAGTGCGTTATATAGGGAATAGGGTGCCATTTGGGACGAACACACATATTCCTGCCTAACCCCAGTGATAGTAACCTATTACTATCACTGAAAGAGAATACGGTACATGGTTGCTTTAACTTTAATGGCACCAGCTAGGCAGTCTTTGGCGTTCAGGGGCTTTATGTGTCTAGCGTCTCAGAGTAGGAGTGCTCATCTAGGATCAAGTCCCTCCGTGTCTATTTAATTTTATTAATTGTGATCTAAAAAACTAAACTGATCAGCAATCTAAGACACCTAATACATATGGCTCCAAATCTGTGGTTTAATGGCTCTGCTTTCTCTATGGAAGCTGACTGGTATTTTAGGCCAACTTGGTTGCCGATACTTTCACACATGCAGTGACACATTCTGAATGTGAAATGTGTCACAAGCATTGCTGTCAAACTTTTGCTGTGAATTTTTTTAGCAAGCAGAGGACATCAAACATATTGCATTAGCTGTGTGTGGCTGAGTGTGCATGTGCATGTGTGCAAATGCGCGTGCGTGAGAGATAATCCTTGGTGCCAAGACATAAATGGTGGTCTTCCCAATCAAGAGTTTTGGCCTGAGTTTGCTGCCCAACACCCTGGGGGCTCAATGAGGAGGAATCCCCAGGGAGTAGAGTACGGTTATCTGGCAGTGTCTGCATCCCAAATGGGACACTATTCCCGATATAGTGCACTACTTTTCACCAAAACCCTATTCCCTGGCTGTATAGTGCAGTACATTTCACCAGAGCCCTATTCCCTATATATGGGCCCTGGTCCAAAGTGGTGCACTAAATAGGGAATAGGGTGTCATTTGGGACACAGACAGTGTGTGCTGTTAACTATGGGGATGTAACCAACTGAATGAAAAACATGGAGTTAATAATGCTGACATTCTACTAACTCCATTCAATCCAGATTCCCCTCCCATTAAAACATTCATAATGTGTTGTAGGCCTATGAGTTTGGTGAGTGAATACCAGAGTCAGCTAATTTGTTCCTTCCATTGAGGGTTTGGCTGAGGTTAGTTTACATGGGTCCATGGGACTGGGTGTTCCTCTCTCTGCAGGGTTGGGAGCAGATGGATCTGGTTGTGTCCCAAATGGCACCCTATTCCCTATTTAGTGCAACAAATTAGGCCTGTAGGTCCCTACGTAGGGAATAGGGTGCCATTGGGGATGGGGCTTATATAGAAGTGCTGATAGGACACTAGGGCCTCACAGGGTTTCTCTTTAGGGGAGCTGTCTCAATGACTACAGGGACCATGATCCTCTGAGTTTATTATGGCTGATGGCTGGCTGACGGTATGGAAGCGGGATGACTGAGAGGCTTCACGAACACACCTGGTGTCCAACGAAATAAACATCACTTTGTTTTACAAGTTTTAACTAGTGCCATGCTCCTGTTTTTGCCAGCTAGCCAGCATAAACTATCTATGTGAGAAGGGCTCATCGGGTTGACTAACTGAACCGAATCCATTCTTCTCCACTCGACTCAGCTGCGCGACATACACTACCAGTCAAAAGTTTGGACACGTACTCATTTCAGGGTTTTTCTTTATTTTTACTATTTTCTACATTGAAGACATCAAAACTATGAAATAACACACATGGAATCATGTAGTAACCAAAAAAGTGTTAAACAAATCAAAATATTTTATATTTGAGATTCTTCAAAGTAGCCACCCTTTGCCACTCTTGGCATTCTCTCAACCAGCTTCATGAGGTAGTCACCTGGAATGCATTTCAATTAACAGATGTGCCTTGTTAAAAGTTAATTTGTGGAATTTCTTTCCTTAATGCTTTTGAGCCAATCAGTTGTGTTGTGACAAGGTGGGGGGGTATACAGAAGATAGCCCTATTTGGTAAAAGACCAAGTCCATATTATAGCAAGAACAGCTCAAATAGGTAAAGAGAAATGACAGTCCATCATTACTTTAAGACATGAAGGTCAGTCAATCTGGAACATTTTATAAACTTTGAAAGTTTCTTCAAGTGCAGTCGCAAAAACCATCAAGCGCTATGATGAAACTGGCTCTCATGAGGACCGCCACAGGAAAGGAAGACCCAGAGTTACTTCTGCTGCAGAGGATAAGTTCGTTAGTCAACTGCGCCTCAGATTGCAGCCCAAATAAATGCTTCACAGAGTTCAAGTAACAGACACATCTCAACATCAACTGTTCAGAGGAGACTGTGTGAATCAGGCCTTCATGGTTGAATTGCTGCAAAGAAACCACTACTAAAGGACACCAATAAGAAGAATAGACTTGCTTGGGCCAAGAAACATGAGCAATAGACATTAGACCGGTGGAAATCTGTCCTTTGGTCTGATGAGTCCAAATTTGAGATTTTTGGTTCCAACCGTTGTCTTTGTGAGAGACAGAGTAGGTAAATGGATGATCTCCGCATGTGTGGTTCCCACAGTGAAGCATGGAGGAGGAGGGGTGATGGTGTGGGGGTGCTTTGCTGGTGACACTGTCTGGGATTTATTTCGAATTCAAGGCACACTTAACCAGCATGGCTACCACAGCATTCTACAGTGATACGCCATCCCATCTGGTTTGTGCTTAGTGGGACTATCATTTGTTTTTCAACAGGGCAATGAACCAACACACCTCCAGGCTGTATAAGGGCTGATGGAGTGTTTCATCAGATGACCTGGTTGAGAGAATACCAAGAGTGTGCAAAGCTGTCATCAAGGCAAAGTGTGGCTACTTTGAAGAATCTAAAATATATTTTCATTTTTTTTGGTTACCACATGATTCCATATGTATTATTTCATAGTTTTGATGTCGTCAATATTATTCTACAATGTAGAAAATAGTAAAAATAATGAAAAACTCTGTGTCCAAACTTTTGATTGGTACTGTACATCATAAATTTGTGCACCAGGCGTGTCCGTATTGCCTCTCCCGCGGGTTCAGCACTGGTCCATAAAAGGTGTATGTGTGTATTCTTAGCTCCACAGATCTTTGTGTTTTTAGGGCACCTTTTTATGAGATTGATGAGCTAATTTATTGTAAAACATCATTCAGTTGATTCAGCTTTAGCCTATGCTATTTAATGCACAGACAGTATGTTTTCTTTGGAGATATAGGCCCTAGCTACATTAACCTGAAATGGGAATGTCCCGTTTACTCTGGAATCTTCTTCTTCCATTAAAAAAAAAAAAAAAATGAAACTAAAAATGAAACTGTGAGGTAGTATAGAACAGCATGCTTCTGCTTTGAGAATAAATATTTTATGTGGTGGAGCTAATTAAATTAACAAACCTCTTGGGGTTGAGAATCTCTTTGATGTAGAAAGAGGTTTAGAGACAGCCATTAACCCTATATTATTACTCAGCAATTTCACTCACATAGAGAGGGAGGAAAGTAGATATTACACTTACAGGAAGTCTATCCAATTCCAGACAGTCTACCCCTGTGGTTAAGAGTTTTTATTTATTTATTATTATTTTTTTTTTTTGTGCCTTACAGAACCGATAGAGTGACTATAAATACTTAGGATTTATTACATGGCACTGGATCATTTTTCAAAAGGTGGTTCAAAACCTGCCACATTGCTAATGGATTGATGGGGCACTATAGTAACCCTCAATTTGAATAATCAACATAATCTGAGTGCTAGTTTTTATAAATCAGTTCTTCAGTTTGATAACGTTCATGATTTTTCTTTGCCTACTGTGTTCTGTGTGTTATATACAGTATGTTCTGTCCAGTGGTGGAAAAAGTACCCAGTTGTCATACTTGAGTAAAAGTAAAGATACCTTAATAGAAAATGACTCAAGTTAAAGTGAAAGTCACCCAGTACAATACTACTGGAGTCTAAATATACTTAAGTATCACAAGGTAATGTAATTGCTAAAATATACCTACATTTGAAAAGTAAAACTATAAATAATTTCAAATTCCTTATATTAGGCAAACCAGATGGCACAATTTTCATGTATTTTTTTATTTATGGATAGCCAGGGGCAGGCCCCAACACCCAGACATGAAGCATTTGTGTTTAGTGAGTCCGCCAGATCATAGGCAGTAGGGATGACCAGGGATGTTCTCTTGATAAGTGTGTGAATTCAACCATTTTCCTGTCCTGCTAAGCATCCAAAATGTACTTTTGGATGTCAGGGAAAATGTATGGAGTAAAAAGTACATTGTTTTCTTCAGGAATGTAGTGAAGTAAAAGTAAAAAACATATATAAATAGTATAGAACAGATACCCCCAAAAACTATTTAAGTAGTGCTTTAAAGTATTTTTACTTAAATACATTTCACCACTGGTTCTGTCTGTGTGGCAGGCCAACATGGGCGTTTGGTCTGCTCACGGATTCTACTTGGCTGCTAGCTTGCTCAGCTGTGGTGCTGTTCCACCTACAAAAGCACTTCCTTCCCTCTGTGTCAGAGGTTGCATCACAAATGGCACCCTATTCCCTATATAATGCACTACTTTTGACCATAGCCATATGTGCCCTGTTCAAAAGTAGTGCACTAAATAGAAAATAGGGTGCCATTTGGGACGCAAACTCGAGATGTCTTCCTGGAAGAAGGCCAGAGAGGATACTGCAACATGACTGGAATTTCCCCAGTTTCTGTAGTTCCTGAACTCCATCCATTCAGTATCACTAACCAGGTTTCCATCCAACCTTTTTATGCAAGTAATAAAACGGATAAAACATGTCATGACAGGCCTGATGGAAACAGAACATTTATTTCGAAATGTCGACAAAACAATACGCTAGACAAGGTGGGATCTTTTTGTGTCTGTAAAATTAATTATGCGAGAAATGTCGGTGGAGATGCTGGGGGTGGGGGGGGGCATGCCCCCATCTGCATCAAAGGAGGCTGCAGTGGAGAGGGTCAAAGCCTTCAAGTTCCTCTGTGTGCACATCACAGAGGACCCGACGTCAACCGATCACACCAACATCGTGGTGAAGAGGGCGCAACAGCGTCTCTTCAACATCAGGTGACTGAAGTAATTTGGCATGAGCCCTCAGATCCTCAAGAAGTTCTATAGCTGGCAACTGCCCCAACCTCAACTGCAGGGGGTGAGCTCCCTGCCCTCCAGGACATTTTACGTCAGGTGGGGTCTGAAGAATCCCTGGAACATCGTCAAGAACTTCAGTCAACCCGAGTCACGGACTATTCACTCTGTTACCATCTGGCAAAAGGTTTCGGAGCATCGGGTCTGCGACCATCAGGCTCCGAGACAGCTTCTACCACCAGGCCATCAGACAGCTGAACAGCTTACCCTAGCTGTTTAGCTGCTCAGACCTGCACCTCCGAGGCGATCTGCACCTTAGATTTTTTGCACACATCCAACCCTTACACACAAATATACAACCACACACACACACACATACTCACACACTCACACACACACACACACACACACACACACACACAGTCAATGCTGCTGTTCTATTTTATACTATTTATTCAACTGTGTGACCAAGACACGGTCCACTTCATGTTTATATACACAGTAATATGATTGCCCTGTATCCCCTGTATGCCCTGTATCCTATTGTTTACATAGTTGTTTTATTACTACTACCACCTCCTTCTAATGACTTATTTGACCTTTGACCTTTGTTTATTATTGATATGGATATTGTACTGCAATGTTGAGGGAGCTAGCACCTTTTATACTTACTGTCAACTGTGTACGTGACAAATATTTTTATTTATTTGGCTCTTGCCAAAAGTAGTGCACTGCATGGGGAATAGTGTGTCAATTGGGCCACCGCCGGGGGTGAGCGACTACCCTAGTATAACCATCAGGATTGTTAAAGAGAATAACAAGGACTGACTGTAGCTCATGGCAGTAGTGGTATTACTACCCTCCTCTGCCTGGGTGGGTAGCTTTATGAGGAGGACACCGTCGTTCAGGAGTGACTTGTTCTCTGTGGCTATGTCTCAAATGGCACTATACGGAGTAGGGGGCCATTTGGGTCACACACATAACATGATAGGTATAGTAAAGCTCTATGTGAAGTATTATTCACGTCCACTCCCCCCGGTGTAGTAGGCCACTGTATTATTGCATCAGTTCCCTTTTTCTCTGGATGCAGGCTATAACGTATCTACTGGAGCTCATTAAACCATTAGAAACAAGGCTCTGTGTTTGCCATCTGCTGCCATTTTGCCCTTGAGCAAGGCACTTGACTCCTAAACAGCTCCAGTGGCTGACCCTGTCTTCCAGACCCTTTGTGTGTGTGTGCCTATGTTTCTCAGGCGGTTGTGTAGGTGTAATCTGAAAATAAAATGGACAATAAATTCTTCTTCTATAGATGACAGGCCGCATCTCTGGAAACGGCAGTAGTCATTGTGATTTCTCGACAGATCCCTATTACTTTCCGTAAGTGTATGCCTGTCTTTAGCTATGGAAGAAGGGTTTATGATGAGTGTATATGTACATTGAGCAGTGAATAGTGGTCTCCTACGCTTGAGATAAATAATTGAGTGTCTAAGACTAATGTATTGCACTAAGAGTGCACTTAGTGTTCATGGGAGATTGAATCATCTGAGTGCAACTGTTGGTTGCCAGGTAATAGAGATGGTGATGGCACACTGAGGGAAGATGTTGCGCTGCACTGGGCCAATGGGGATTAATGGGTTAAGAACACTGGCTTGGGCAACGTTCCAAATGGCACCCATATTACATATATAGTGCACTACTTTTAACCAGGTAGTGCACTATGTAGGGAATAAGGTTGAGTTTATTAGGATCCCCTTTTAGCTACTGCACATGCAGCAGCTACTCTTCCTGCGGTCCACATAAAACGTACAAATACATGACAAATTACATGACAGTAATCGACAAGAACAACAAAAATACTATTTACTCACTTCATATATACATATGTATGTTCTTATATACAGTACAGTTAAATTAGATCTTTATAATAGGGTGCCATTTGGGACACCGACTTGGACTAGCCTGACTAGCCACAGTTTTGTTATTTATTCCTAGCAGATGCCTAGCAGATCTCCAATGCTTTTAGATTTGTGGGAGTAGCAAACAAGTGCACCTGATTGGGAGTGAGACGCACCCTCTTATGTGGACTGAGGTTTCTGTGACTGCAGCCTGTAGGGTGTAGGGGCAGGCTGGATCTGATAAGTCTTTGGCCAGGGGCAGGGTCTCTGGACCGAAAACTGGCAAATAGAGTATGTGAAAACAGGGAAAGGGAAGAACGGTGAAAAGTGCAATCTGCCACTGACGTAAAAGGTGACACTTTCTGAGTGGCAGAGACTACAGAGGTGTGGGTGCGTGTGTGTGTGTGAGCATGTGTGTCTTAGGGCTGACCCCATTTAGTCGATTGATTGGTCGATAGGCTCTTGGTCAACCAAGATATTTTTTAGTCGAGCAGCATCTGTCTGGTTTGTGCCAATGGACTAATCCATTGAGGAGGCAACGGGGTGCCACGGTCCAAGAATAAGTTTAGTGTGGCTCAGATGCACAAGGCACATCTCTCTCCAGAATGCGCTCTCTACTGCCATTTTGTGCTTATTCATTGTTTCATAACTTCATTGTGTGCATAATTTGCTGTGTCTTTCAATTCCCCATTACATATATCACCAGTAGTAGCCTACATTTACCATTAGTTCCCATAATTTCTCATCTGAAATGTTTGTTTGGTGAGGGTAAATTCTGTTAATGCATTCAATATAAAATGATTTATTATTTTTACAGTGGTTTACCGCTCTCATGGTCGGAGTGGACACGTTGTTTATAGAACTCACAACCTATGCTACACTTTTGAGAAACACGTTTTTGTTCATTTCATCCCATTTATAAGTTTTGTCAATTTATTCATTGTCTTTTGTAAGGACGTTCACCTGATTACGCATGTAGGATTAGTCTACCTGGCCTGCTCGCAAATGTATACCTATAAATGTGCCCATTTGGGGATGTCTGATAGTATTTCTGATTGTCTTAACTCACCACCACTAATGAGCTGTGGAGCCTCTCAAATCTCTCTTGCTTCACCTCAAATAGCAAGTAAACGAAATCTGGTCTTAGAATCAATTGAGAAAGACAAAAGTTCCTCCAAAGTATTTGAACAATATTTCCAGCTCTCTCCCTTTCAATAACCACTCGGCATGAAATGAGAAATTGTAATGCTCTGATCCGGTAGAAACGTCATATCATAGCTGATTACTTCTTATCCATTGCCTAAATAGCCTACAGATGTGTCTGTCCAGGGCTCACTGGCACAGGAAACTCTGAGGGCCCAGAATATTTTATACAATGTTGCATAGTTGATACAATGTTTCAAGTTTGTTGCAGATAGGCTATGCGTAGCCAATGTGTTGATAAGATATTTATTTTTTACAGGATATTTTCTACCTGCGTTGTTTTTATTTGTTGGCTTTATGTAGGCTATTTTTACACAGTTGGCAATAAAAGTTACTTTTAGGTTTGTATAGTTTTCATTTAGATTTAGATAGAATGTAGATTAGCCACAGACAAGGATTTTGAAATACACATATTTGTGGAACAGTTCTTTGTAATATGAAAATCATAACTGGCACGCAGATTGATAGAAATGGTAAGATAAATTGGCACTCCAAATGGAAAAGGTTGACGACCGCTGGTGTAGCCTATTACCAGCAACTTCAGAAGGGTAATGGCAGAATCTGTGAAGGCGAACGGCACCAGGAGGATGGTCGGGAACAGGTTTTTTTTGTTCTAGTTAGGCTATCTTGAGCTCAGGTTCCCTCTTGAGTCATTTGTGTCTTAAATGATTTAATCAAACAGCGTGCTAAAAGCATCAGACAAGTTCAGTATAGTTAGTTGATTTTATTAAAACACATAGGGTGTGTCAATACGGTGCATTCGGAAAGTATTCAGACCCCTTGACTTTTTCCACATTTTGTTACGTTACAGCCTAATTCTAAAATGGATTTAAAAACAACATCCTCCTCAATCTACACACAATACCCCATAATCATAAAGCTAAAACAGAAATACATAATTTGCATACGTATTCAGACCCTTTGCTATGAGACTCGAAATTGAGCTCCGGTGCATCCTGTTTCTATTGATCATCCTTGAGATGTTTCTACAACTTGATTGGAGTCCACCTGTGGTAAATTGAATTGATCGAACATGATTTGGAAAGGCACACAAATGTCTATATAAGGTCCCACTGTTGACAGTGCATGACAGCAAAAACCAAGCCATGAGGTCGAAGGAATTGTTCATAGACAAAATGTTTTGCAGCCATAGAAGGTCCCCAAGAACACAGTGGCCTCCATCATTCTTAAATGAAAGAAGTTTGGAAGCGCTAAGACTCTTCCTAGAGCTGGCCGCCTGGCCAAAGTGGGCAATCGGGGTAGAAGGGCCTTGGTTAGAAAGGTGATGGTCACTTTGACAGAGCTCCAGAGTTCCTCTGTGGAAATGGGAGAACCATCCAGAAAGACAACCATCTCTGCAGCATGCCACCAATCAGGCCTTTATGGTGGAGTGGCCAGACGGAAGCTACTCCTCAGTAAAAGGCACATGACAGCCCGCTTGGAGTTTGCTAAAAGGCACCTAAAGGACTCTCAGACCATGAGAACAAGATTCTCTGGTCTGAATGCCAAGTGTCACGTCTGGCAGGAAACCTGGCACCATCCCTACGGTGAAGCTTGGTGGTAGCAGCATCATGCTGTAGGGATGTTTTTCAGCGGCAGGGAGACTAGTCAGGATCAAGGGAAAGATGAATGGAGCAAAGTACAGAGAGATCCTTGATGAAAACCTGCTCAAGAGTGCTCAGGACCTCAGACTGGGTCAAAGGTTCACCTTCCAACAGGACAACAAACCTAAG
Organism: Salvelinus namaycush; assembly: GCF_016432855.1. Classification (NCBI taxonomy): domain Eukaryota; kingdom Metazoa; phylum Chordata; class Actinopteri; order Salmoniformes; family Salmonidae; genus Salvelinus; species Salvelinus namaycush. Next base: position 28,039,475 of record NC_052335.1, read on the forward strand.
CACACAGCCAAGACAACGCAGGAGAGGCTTCAGGACAAGTCTCTGAGTGGCTGGAACCCGGACTTGAACGCGATCGAACATCTCTGGAGAGACCTGAAAATAGCTGTGCAGCGACGCTCTCCATCCAACCTGACAGAGCTTGAGAGGATCCGCAGAGAAGAATGGGAGAAACTCCCCAAAAACAGGTGTGCCAAGCTTGTAGCATCATACCCAAGAAGACTCAAGGCTGTAATTGCTGCCAAAGGTGCTTCAACAAAGTACTGAGTAAAGGGTCTGAATACTTAGTGGCAAGAAAAAGTATGTGAACCCTTTGGAATTACCTGGATTTCTGCATAAATTGGTCATACAATTTGGTCTGGTCTTCATCTAAATCACAACAACAGACAAACACAGTCCGCTTAAACTAATAACACACAAACAATTATATGTTTTCATGTCTTTATTGAACACACCGTGTAAACATTCACAGTGCAGGGTGGAAAAAGTATGTGAACCCTTTAATAACTGGTTGACCCTCCTTTGGCTGCAATAACCTCAACCAAACGTTTTCTGTAGTTGCGTATCAGACCTGCACAACGGTCAGGAGGAATTTGACCATTCCTTTTTACAAAACTGTTTCAGTTCAGCAATGCTCTCGGGATGTCTGGTGTGAACTGCTCGCATGCCACAGCATCTCAATCGGGTTGAGGTCAGGACTCTGACTGGGCCACTCCAGAATGCGTATTTTCTTCTTGAAAGCCATTCTGAAGCCGTTGATTTACTTCTGTGTTTTGGCTCGTTGTCCTGTTGCGTCACCCAACTTCTGTTGAGCTTCAATTGGCGGAGAGAGCCTTACATTCTCCTGCAAAATGTCTGATAAACATGGGAATTCATTTTTACATCGACGATAGCAAGCTGTCCAGGCCCCGAGGCAGCAAAGCAGCCCCAAACCATGATGCTCCCTCCACCATATTTTACAGTTGAGATGAGGTTTTGATGTTGGTGTGCTGTGCTTTTTTTTCTCCACACAGTGTTGTGTGTTCCTTCCAAACAACTCAACTTTAGTTTAATCTGTACAGAGAATATTTTACCAGCAGTGATGTGAAACATCCAGGTGTTCTTTTGCGAACTTCAGACCTGCAGCAATGTTTTGTTTTTGGACAGTAGTAGCTTTTTCCTTGATGTCCTCCCATGAACACTATTCTTGTTTAGTGTTTTACGTATCGTAGACTCGTCAACAGAGATGTTAGCATGTTCCAGAGGTTTCTGTAAGTCTTTAACTGACACTCTAGGATTCTTCTTAACCTCATTGAGCATTCTGCACTGTGCTCTTGCAGTCATCTTTGCAAGACAGCCACTCCTAGGGAGAGTAGTACAAGTGCTGAACTTTCTCTATTTATAGACAATTCATCTTACCGTGGACTGATGAACATCAAGGCTTTTAGAGATACCTTTGTAACCCTTTCCAGCTTTATGCAAGTCAATTCTTAATCTTAGGTCTTCTGAGATCTCTTTGTTCAAGGCATGGTTCATATCAGGCAATTCTTCATGTGAATAGCAAACTCACATTTTGTGAGTTTTTTTTTATTGCAGGGCAGCTCTAACCAACATCTCCAATCTCCTCATTGATTGGGTTTCCAGGTTAGCTAAGTCCTGACTTCAATTAGCTTTTGAAAAAGTCATTAGCCTAGGGGTTCACATACTTTTCCAACCTACACTGTGAATGTTTAAATTAAGTATTCAATATAGACAAGAAAAATACAATAACTTATGTGTTATTAGTTTAAGCACACTGTTTGTCTATTGTTGTGACTTAAGTGAGATCAGATCACATTTTCTAACACATTTATGTAGAAATCCAGGTAATTCCAAAGGGTTCACACTTTTTCTTGCAACTGTATGTAAATGTGTTATTTCAGTTTTGTAATTTTTATACATTTGCAAAGAATTCTACAAAAATGTTTTTGCTTTGTAATTATGGGGTATTGTGTGTAGATTTATTAGGGTTAGGGTTAATGATTTAATCCATTTTAGAATAAGGCTGTAATGTAACAATTTGGGTATTTTTTTATTTTTTTTTAAGTCAAGGGGTCTGAATAATTTTCCGAATGCACTGTATATGGAAAAATACATTATTTTTTTGACCTAACAATTGGAAAGACGACTCTCGGTCGACCAATATTTTTTGTTGTTGTAGGGGACAGCCCTAGTTTGTCTGTCAGCGGGGGGGTTGCATTCCTCCGTAGTTTTTTCTTGTCTGAGCAAAGTCAGTCTAAAGCCTGTGTCTTTAAACAGGGCTCTATGGATAAGGTACTTTTGCTAATGAGAAATTAGAGCCCGAAGTGAGATGTTGTCAATAAAAGTGTTAACATTTTTTTTTTATTGACAACTATCAATAATCCTATTTTGGATTTAATGTGGGCCTTTGAGCCTGATGTAGTTGCCTTCAGAGTTGTGATGGTTTTGCCCTCTGGCAACGAGAAATTGAGAGTAGAGACAGAGGTTTTCTTGCTTCAGAGAGGCAGTCCTTGAAGGCCGTAATTGTTAAGATGAAAAGCCATTGTGGATGTGGCTGACTGCATGGTGGCCGAGCAGACACTTTTTATAGGCTATGTAATCAGTTAGTGATAGCATGTTGCAGCCAATTCAATGAGACTGATGATTGTAAAAACATGGCCTCCGCTCAGCAGCACATCAACCTCCTCTTTGCTATGGCAAGGCATGCAGGCTGTATCCTAGCAACAGGCTTCTTCAGGAAGGATAGCTTCCATCACGGGCTTCAATGAGCCTTAACCAGTTCCTCATTCAGCATTCAGTTCCTCATGTCTCCTCCTTTGTTTTGCTATTGGATGGACGTTGCGATTCAGGATAGAGACCCATTCAATCCTCAATACTGTTTGCAAATGAAAGACAAGTAATAGAGAAAGTGATGCCCTTTGTTTTGTGGAAGGTCGTCATTTTCTATCTGAATGTCAAAGATGGACAGCAAGGCAGTATCATCTAGTGAAACTTGACTTTCTCCCCTCAGTTTTTCTGTTCTAGTATATGTCTCAAATGGCACCGTAGTCCCTATATAGTGCACTACTTTTGACCAGAGCTCTATGGCCCTGGTCAAAAGCAGTGCTCTATATATAGGGAATAGGGTGCCTTTTGGGATGTAGACGTAGTCCTGTAAGGGAAGGGAGAGTTCCAGAGAAGAGGAGGGTGGTGGTGTAGTGATGTATGGGTCTCCCCATTCTGTCATCCTCTCTGGACGCTGCATCATACTGACCTTCTGCCGTAGCTTTCCACACAATGTCTGACATCTTGTGTACTCAACCTTCTTTTTGGCCGTCTATTGTTCACAAAAGCTTGCCGGAAATTGTATTTGACATCCTCCTGACTGAGGTGATGTTCTGTTACCATTGTGAAAACATTTAGCACAGGTTGGGTTACATCAGCCAATTGTAGTAGGAAACTTTCTGAAACTTCTTGAAAATGTCTATCTACACAGTAACATTCCCTTGTAATTTGTTCTGTCCAGTGCACCCCAAGATGTTAAAGAACCTTCCAGAACATTTATCAGAGATTACTGCAGTCCAATACCTTATTGTTTTCCAAATGGTACCCAATTCCCTATCCAATGCACTACTTCTGACAATATCCCTATGGGCCCTGGTCAAAAGTAGTGCACTATATAGGGAATACGATGCAATTTTGAATGCAGTCCCCCTCTCTCCACAGAAAGGCAGTTAGACCTGGAACTATCAAGCAGAGCAACTGATTTCTTTTCTCTCCATCACCGTCCATCAGGCCTGCTGGCTAGCTGGCACATTCTCCTTCACATCCAGAACATATCCTCCCCAGCTTTACCTCAACCCACTGCTGTATATGAACCCAGCCCAGAGTTCATAGCCGTATGTGCTGATTTAGGATCAGTTTAGCCTTTTAGATCATAATGAATCTGATTTTATTATGGACAGTGAGGAGCTGATCCTAGATCAGGCTGCAGAGAGCAATAGGAAGGAATACCTTAGCCTAGACACTGAGACAGTAATGGGAAACATCAGGGAGCATGAATTAAAGAAGAAGATGGCTTGGGTGTCTGGACGGAGCGCAGAGGAGAGGAGAGCGCTGCCTGCACGGCAGTAGGGCAACCATGAGATATTAATGAGAGGTAGATAAATTCAGGGCAGGATTTTTAAAGTAGGTCTAACTCATCCCTCATAACATTCTTTCTGACTCTCTCCCTTCATTTCTCATCTTAAAAGTCATCAATTTGAAAGGGTTTTGCATCTTAAAAAGTCCTCAAATTTAGATGCACTGTCTGGTGCTGTGACATTCTGTACCGTTCCTGTCTTTTACATTAGTTTAAAACTGCAGCTGTAAGTTTTTTTTTAGGGTTAGTCCACTTTTAGATCAACAGAAAGTATCCTGTGTTAGAAAAAGTTTGATATCCTTCTACTTTAGCCAGGCTGTCGTCCCTGTTCTGTTCTGTTGGACATGTGACCTGGACACATACATAGCTACTCAAACACTACTATTTCCTCAACATGTTTTGAAACCTCCCTCCATCTACAAAGATGCAAACCGCCTCCTCCCAGCACCGTTGATGAATGTTCTGTTGTGTAATTTCTCCTAGGTACAGATCTAAGATCAGCTTCACCTCCACAATCCTAACCTTAATTGGAAATGCAAAACTGACCCATAATGAGTGCCTAGGGGCAATTTCACCCTAGACGCCGTGAACAAAGTCTGGAAGACAATTAGCTCTGGTCAAACAATACGGCTGTCAGCTGCCCTAAGAACATCCCTGGCTGGGCCCCGGGCTCAATATGTTTAGAGATGCTTCCCAAATGGGACCCTATTCCCTTTATAGGTGCTGGTAAAAATGTGTGCACTTTAAAGGAATAGGGTTTCATTTGGGATGCAGGCCTCAGACCTGAGAGACTTCCAACGGCTTCCAGGGATCGACCCAAGCTGTCAGCCAGCCAGGACAGTTTAGACTGCAGCTCTGTGGAGAGAGACTGGGCCAAGGCTTTACCGCCACCGGACCGTCTCAAAGGACCTAGGAATTTACAACAGAGAGGCCCCACTGGGTATGCAGGTTCAACGATAGGCGAGGGAGTCGAGTGAGAGTTGATCATTTTAATAAAAAAAACATCTGAAAACTAAGATGATTCACCAGAAAATAGCCACAAAATTGACAGTGGATTCCCATGCAGATAGTTTATTCAGCTGAATGGCTTAGGCACACAAAAAAGGGTCATGCCCTTTGCACAGCTTTTGAAGAGGTTGTCTTTTGGCTTTTATTTGCTTGTGTAGTGGACTTCCCTGATTTATCATCAAGGAGGTAATCTTTTCTCCAGTCTTTGCATTAATTTCTCCACTTCAGCAGGGTGACCAGAGTTGAACCTCCAGTAGGAATGGATTGGAGGAATGGGCTCAAACACACAGCCAGAATAGCTTTGGATTTTCATCTGACATGGTGTTAATGTCAGAGTCCCAAATGGCAACCTATTATTTCCTATATAGTGCACTACTTTTGACCAGAGCCCTATGGTCCCTAGTCAAAAGTAGTGCACTATGTAGGGAGTAGGTCGCGATTTGGCTCAGTTGGTTTTTAATACCCAGCACTTTTAATGAAGCTCTTACCCTGTTTTATCCTTTGTCTTTCATGTTGAGAGGGAGGTGTGTGTGTGTGGCCAAACCAGTATAGTAAAGCATTGAAGTTCTCATATAACACTTGTACATGGATAAAATCACAAGCTCTTTAATGTGGAAACCTACTGTACACACTACACTCTCTCCACACTATTGTCCCTCGCCATGTAGCTCTTGCATTGTCATTGTGTATGCCTGAGCCATGCTGAACACAAGCTGTCCAAACAGAGCGAAGGAGATAAGGGCTTTGATTGCTCCCCCCTTCCTGCTGTCAAGAGACCAAAGCAGACCAGGCCATCTGTGTCCAAAATGACACCCTATTCTTTATTTAGTGCACTACTTTATACCGGAGCGATATGGTTCCTGGTCGAAAGTAGTCATTATATAGGGAATAAGGCACCATTTGGGACGTAACCCAGGGCTCCACAACAGAACACAGTAGCTATTTGATGTGTCCCAGACAGCAACAGGCAAGCTGGAAGAAGTATGATCGGGAATGTTCATTATTATTTCTTATTCACTCCCCTCCCTCCCTGTCTTGCCAAACGATCGCTGAATTCACTTATTGTGGATCGGCCCCTTTTTTGAAATTTTCGCCTAAAATGACATACCCAAATCTAACTGCTTGTAGCTCAGGCCCTGAAGCAATATATGCATTTTCTAAGTACCATTTGAAAGGAAACACTTTGAAGTTTGTGGAAATGTGAAAGGAATGTAGGAGAATATAACACATTAGATCAGGTAAAAAAAATAAAAAATTGTACCGTCTTTGAAATGTAAGAGAAAAGTCATAATGTATTATTCCAGCCCAGGTGGAATTTAGATTTTGGCCACTAGATGGCAGCAGTGTCTGTGCAAAGTTTTAGACTGATCCAATGAACCATTGCATTTCTGTTCAAAATGTTGTATCAAGACTGCCCAAATGTGTCTAATTTGTTTATTAATAACTTTTCATGTTCAAAACTGTGCACTCTCCTCAAACAATAGCATGGTATTATTTCACTGTAATAGCTACTGTAAATTGGACAGTGCAGTTACCTTAACAAAAATGTAAGCTTTCTGCCAATCAGATATGTCTATGTCCTGGGAAGTTTTCTTGTTACTTACAACCTCATGCTAATTGCATTAGCCTATGTTAGCTCAACCGTCCTGCAGGATTCCTGAAGAAGTTAATAAGTTAAAGATGGCAGCAGAGAAGGAAGAAGGAATGCAACTATACTTCCTGTTTAACGTGGAATGAGGGAGAGCACGGTTTGTTGTTTTGGAAAGTTTGTTGTTTTGGAAAGTGTTGAAAAAGTTTAGTTACTTACTAGCTAGCTTTTGAGTTTGGATCACGTGCAAGGTGGTTGGCATCAGTTGCTGGGACCGCTACGGTCTGTCCAGTGAGTTGTTTGGCGTAGCAGCTAACCTGCTAGCTATCTGCTTATCAAGCTAGCTGGATTTTCTTGAGGGGTTGAACCCAGCCTGCAACGCGGTTAGACATTGTGGCTGGGACTGCGGATTGTCCTGGGCTTGTGGCTGTCTAGATCCCTGCTTGTTGTTGTTGATTTCAAGCTTCCCTGCAACCTGCCCTGTCTGGAACTGCGAGGACAAACAGCGTAACTTACGTTTCTACCATGACAAAGACAAAGCCGGCGGGAGTACCGTTGAGGAAAGTGGTGTCTCTCTATCACAGGTGAAGGGTGTTTAAAACGAACAAGAATCAAATCAAATCAAGTTTATTTTATATAGCCCTTCGTACATCAGCTAATATCTCGAAGTGCTGTACAAAAACCCAGCCTAAAACCCCAAACAGCAAGCAATGCAGGTGTAGAAGCACGGTGGCTAGGAAAAACTCCCTAGAAAGGCCAAAACCTAGGAAGAAACCTAGAGAGGAACCAGGCTATGAGGGGTGGCCAGTCCTCTTCTGGCTGTGCCGGGTGGAGATTATAACAGAACATGGCCAAGATGTTCAAAATGTTCATAAGTGACAAGCATGGTCAAATAATAATCAGGAATAAATGTCAGTTGGCTTTTCATAGCCGATCATTAAGAGTTGAAAACAGCAGGTCTGGGACAGGTAGGGGTTCCATAACCGCAGGCAGAACAGTTGATCTGGAATAGCAGCAAGGCCAGGTGGACTGGGGACAGCAAGAAGTCATCATGCCCGGTAGTCCTGACGTATGGTCCTAGGGCTCAGGTCCTCCGAGAGAGGAGTTCTACACACAGTTGATACAACAACAAGAAAATAGCTTCAAGTATTTTGTCCAGATACTGGTGGAGTCAACTACTCTGAACAAAAATATAAACACAACATGCAAAGTCTTGGTCCCATGTTTCGAGAGCTGAAATAAAACATGTTTTAGGCCTACTTATTTTTGCCTCTTCATTAATAAATCAATGTTTCATAGTGAATGGTTGGTGTTAATGCTTGGTGTAGAAATTAGATAAAATATAAAATACATTATTTAAAACAAATTTATAGTCTGTTTTTAGTCTTCAGCCTTTATATAACCATATGAATGTATTCCTATACAATATTCTGCCCATATGGACACATTTATTTTAGGCGATAACTGAACCAATTTCTGTAGCATAGATATATATATATCTCTATCTCCTCAATTTCAGCTCATGAAACCAACACTTTACATGTTGCTTTTATATTTTTGTTCAATATATATAATCCGAATTCATAATTTCTGTTACATGTAAAGTGTTGGTTTCATGAGCTGAAATTGAAGATCCCAGAAATGTTCCATACGCACAAAAACCTTATTTCTCTCAAATGATGTGCACAAATTTGTTTAAATCCCTGTTAGTGAGCATTTCTTCTTTGCCAAGACAATCCCCCCCCACCTGACAGGTGTGACATATCAAGAAGTTGATTAAACAGTGTGATCATTACACAGGTGAAGTTTTGTCACACAACACAATGCCACAGATGTCTCAAGTTTTGATGGAGCGTGCAATTGGCATGCTGACTGCAGGAATGTCTACCAGAGCTGTTGCCAGAGAAATTAATGTTCAATGTCGTTTTAGAGGATTTGTCAGTTCGTCCCACCAGCCTCACAACCGCAGACCACGTGTAACCACACCAGCCCAGGACCTCCACATCCGGCTTCTTCATGTGCGGGATCGTCTGGGTGGGGTGGGGGTGTGCTAAGGAGTATTTCTGTCTGTAATAAAGCCCTTTTGTGGGGAAAAACTCATTCTGATTGGCTGGGCTTGGCTCCCTAGTGGGGAAGCCTGGCTGCCAAGTGGGTGGGCATATGCCCTCCCAAGCCCACCCATAATTGTGACCCTGCCCAGCCATGTGCCTAGTTTATTCATTTAAATTGACTAATTTCCTTATATGAACAGTAACTCAGTAAAATCTTTGAAATTGTTCCATGATGCGCTTATTTTGTTCAGTATAATAAAAGAATGGACGACCTGACCAGAGAGGTCCAGGACCTGAAGAACTGTTTGCAGTTCTCCTAGGGTCAGATCAATTTGGCCTCCAGAGTGGCACAGCGGTCTAAGGCACTGCATTTCAATGGTAGAGGCGTCACTACAGACCCTGGTTCAATCCCGAGCTGTATCACAACCGGTCGTGATCGGGAGTCCCATAGGGCGGTGCACAATTGGCCCAGCATCGTCCGGGTTAGGGGAGGGTTTGGCCGTCATTGTAAATAAGAATTTGTTCTTAACTGACTTGCCTAGTTAAACTAATTTATTTAACCTTTATTTAACAGGAGAATGGCAAGATGATAGAAATCTCTAAGTCATCAGTTCTGTATCTGAGTCCATGATGACAATGACTGAGAATTCAGATTATCTCGAGGGACAAATAAGGCAGAACAACATGGTTGTGGACAGAATTTCAGAATCTCCACATGAAACCAGGATAGAGTCTGAGGACAACTGATTAATAGACTGCTGAATGGATTTTTTTTCTCACTCATCTCTGATGAGCTACCCAGGAAAGGGCTGAAAATAGCCCATATTAATATACACTATATATACAAAAGTATGTGGACACCCCTTCAAATTAGTGGATTCGGCTATTTCAGCCAAACCCGTTGCTGACGGGTGTATAAAATCGAGCACACAGCCAGCTCAGTGACTTTCAATGTGTCACCGTCAAGTGCTGTTATTGTGTAGTGAAAATGTCTAGGAGCAACAATGGCTCAGCCAAGAAGTGGTAGGCCACACAACCTCACAGAACGGGACTGCCGAGTGTTGAAGCGTGTAGCACGTAAAAATCGTCTGTTCTTGGTTGCAACTGCCTCTGGAAGCAACGTCAGCACAATAACTCTTCGTTGGGAGCTTCATTAAATGGGTTTCCATGGCCGAGCAGCTGCACACAAGCCTAAGATCACCATGCGCAATGCCAAGCGTCTGCTGGAGTGGTGTAAAGCTTGCCGCCATTGGACTCTGGAGCAGTAGAAATGCGTTCTCTGGAGTGCTGAATCACGCTTCACCATCTGGCAGTCCGACTGACGAATTTGGGTTTGCGGATGCCAGGAGAACGCGGCCTAAAGGCCAGCATCCCGGAGTCACCTCTTCAGTGCTGACGTTGAGACGGGTGTTTAGCGGATACTATTTAATGAAGCTGACAGTTGAGGACTTGTGAGGCGTCTGTTTCTCAAACTAGACACTAATGTACTTGTCCTCTTGCTCAGTTGTGCACCGGGGCCTCCCACTCTTTCTATTCTGGTTAGAGACAGTTTGTGCTGTTCTGTGAAGGGAGTAGTACACAGCGTTGTACGAGATCTTCAGTATCTTGGCAATTTCTCGCATGGAATAGCCTTCATTTCTCAGAACAAGAATAGACTGACGAGTTTCAGAAGAAAGTTCTTTGTTTCTGGCTATTTTGAGCCTGTAATCGAACCCACAAATGCTGATGCTCCTGATACTCAACTACTCTAAAGAACGCCGGTTTTATTGCTTCTTTAATTAGGACAACAGTTTTCAGCTGTGCTAACAAAATTGAAAAAAGGTTTCCTGATGATCAATTAGCCTTTTAAAATGATGAACTTGGATTAGCTTACGCAACGTGCCATTGGAACACAGGAGTGATGGTTGCTGATAATGGGCCTCTGTACACCTATGTAGATATTGCATTAAAAATAAGACATTTCCAGCTACAATAGTCATTTACAACATTAACAATGTCTACACTGTATTTCTGATCATTTTAATGTTATTTTAACGGACAAAAAATTTGCTTTTCTTTGAAAAACAAGGACATTTCTAAGTGACCTCAAACTTTTGAACAGTAGTGTACATGTAGGTAGAGTTATTAAAGTGACTATGCATAGATGATAACAACAGAGCGTAGCAGCGGTGTAAAAGAGGGGGGATGCAAATAGTCTGGGTAGCCATTTGATTAGATGTTCAGGAGTCTTATGGCTTGGGGGAAGAAGCTTTGCTCTTAAGATGTATCCGCACCCATTGGATGCAGTGATCACAATATAGTGGCTATATCCAAGAAAGCCAAAGTTGCAAAAGCTAAAATGGTGTATAAGAGATCATACTAAATATTTTGCTGTGACTCTTATGTGGATGATGTTAATATGTGGATGATGTTAATATTTGTTGGTCTGATGTGATTAATAAGAAGCATCCAGACGCTGCACTTGATGAATTTATGAAATTGCTTCATTCCAATTATTGATAATTGAAACCGACTGTCTCAATGGATTTATGAGAAATGTAAAAACTGCATGGTTGAAAGAGATGGGGCAAAGGAGTGGCTAATAAGTCTGTCTGCACATCTGTCTGGCTGACTTACTTAAATTTATGTGACTAAACCTAAAAAAAGAAGAAACTATTATGAAGCCAAGATCAATGATATAAAGAATGATGGAAAAAGACTTTGGAGGACTTTAAATTATAGGCAGATGGACAAATTCAACTCCATTTTTCATCAAATCAGATGGCTTATTCATCACAAAACCATTTGATGTTGCCAATTATTTTAATGATTGTATTCATGCATAAAAAAAACTAATAATAAAAGAAAAACATTGCAAGTTTGAATTTTGTAAAGTTAGTGTGGGAGAGGTGGAAAAATGTATTGTTTTTGATCAATAATAACAAACCTCCTGGCATTGACAACATAGTCAGCTACCATCCTCAATAGCTTTCCATCTATCTGTCATGTCTTTAATCTGAGCCTAGAAGAAAGTATTTGTCCTCAGGCCTGGAGGGAGGCCAAAGTCATTCCACTACCCAAGAGTGGTAAAGCAGTCTTTACTGGTTCTAACAGCAGACCTATCAGCTTGCTGCCAGTTCTTAGCAAACTGTTGGAAATGCTTATAGAGAAGGGCACTCAACATGTACTGCACTGAAATTGATAATAAGATTCCAGTGGAGCCTTTAATATTATTGATCATAACATTTTGTTGATGTTGTTGAGAAAACGTATGTGATATAGCTTTTTAAACCTCTGCCAAATCGTGGATTCTAATAGAACTTAGGTTTTCTTTAATGGAAGCTTCTCGAATGTCAAACATGTAAAGTGTGGTGTACCGCAGGGCAGATCTCTAGGCCCCCTACTCTTTTCTATTTTTACCAATGACCTGCCACTGGCATTAAACAAAGCATGTGTGTCCATGTATGCTGATGATTCAACCATATACACATCAGCAACCACAGCTAAAGAAGTCACTGAAGCCCTTAACTTCATATGGCTGCAATCCCGCTAACGGCATCGATATGACAACAGCCAGTGAAAGTGCAGGGCGCCAAATTCAAAAAGCAGAAAACTCATAATTCAAATTCCTCAGACATACATGTGTTTTATACCATTTTAAAGGTAATCTTGTTGTTAATCCCACCAAAGTGTCCGATTTCAAATATGCTTTTCAGTGAAAGCACTACAAACGATTATGTTAGGTCTAAGCACAGCCATTTTCCCAGCGAAAGATAGCAGTCAGAAAAAGCAGAAATATAGCTAAAATGAATCACTAACCTTTGATGATCTTCATCAGATGACACTCATAGGACTTCATGTTACACAATACATGCATGTTTTAAAAAAATCAGAGTTTACATTGGCGCGTTACATTCACTAGTTCCAAAAACATCCAGTGATAGTGTATAGCCACATCGTTTCCACAGAAATACTCATCATAAATGTAGATGATAATACAAGTTATACACATGGAATTATAGATATACCTCTCCTTAATGCAACCGCTGTGTCAGATTTCAAAAAAACTTTACGGAAAAAGCAAACCATGCAATAATCTGAGACGGCGCTCAGAACATTAGTAAAATTAGCCGCCATGTTGGAGTCAACAGAAACCAGAAATTACATGATAAATGTTTCCTTACCTTTGATGATATTCATCAGAATGCATTCCCAGGAATCCCAGGTCCACAATAAATGCTTGATTTGTTCGATACTGTCCGTTATTTATGTCCAATTAGCTACTTTGGTTAGCGCGTTTGGTATACAATTCCAAAGTCACAAAGCGCGTCCACTATAACGTGACGAAATGTCCAAAAGTTCCATAACAGTCAGTAGAAACATGTCAAATGATGTACTGAATCAATCTTTAGAATGTTGTTAACATACATCTTGAATAACGTTCCAACCGGAGAATTAGATTGACTTCAGTTGAGCGATGGAACGGAGCTGCCTATCACGTGAACGCGCGTGATCAAAGCATGGTCAGCTCGTGGCAGTGGTGACTAATTCCTGTCTCCTTAGGCCCCCCTTCACATTAGAGTCATCAGACAAAGTTCTATTGACTGTTGACATCTAGTGGAAGCCGTAGGAAGTGAAAACTCATCCATATCTCGCTGTAATTTCAATGAGAGCTTGGTTGAAAATCTGCCACCCTCAGAAAAAATCCAAACAGGAAGTGGAACTTCTCAGGTTTTTGGCTGCCATATGAGTTCTGTTATACTCACAGACATAATTCAAACAGTTTTAGAAACTTCAGAGTGTTTTCTATCCAATACTAATAATAATATGCAAATATTAGCAACTATGACTGAGGAGCAGGCCGTTTACTCTGGGCACCTCTGTGCACCTTTCATCCAAGCTACTCAATACTGCCCCTGCAGCCATAAGAAGTTAACAAAGAGTTGCAGTCTGTTTTGTAATGGGTGGCCAGTAATAAATTGGTCCTGAACATCTCTAAAACTAAGAGCATTGTATTTGGTACAATCATTCCCTAAGTTCTAGACTCAGCTGAATCTATTAATGAAGGGTGTGGCTGTTGATCAAGTTGAGGAGACTAACTGACTTGATATTACCTTTGATTGTAAACGGTCATGGTCAAACATATAGATTCAATGGTTGTAAAGATGGGGAGAGGTCTGTCTGTAATAAAGAGATGCTCTGCTTTTTTGACGCCACACTCCACAAAGCAAGTCCTGCAGGCTCTAGTTTTATCTTATCTTAATTAATGTCCAGTCATATGGTCAAGTGCTTCAAAGAAAGACCTAGTTAAGCTGCAGCTGGCCCAGAACAGAGCAGCAAGTCATTGTAATCAGAGGGCTAATATTAATACCAGTCTCTCTTGGCTAAGAGTTGAGGAAAGACTGACTGCGTCACTTCTTGTTTTAATAAGAAACATTAATGAGTTGGAAATTCCAAATTGTTTGCATAGTCAACTTACACACAGCACTGACACAAACACTTACCCCACCAGACATGCCACCAGGGGTCTTTTCACAGTGTCCAGGTCCAGAACAAATTCAAGGAAACGTGCAGTATTATACAGAGCCATGAGTGCATGAAACTCCTTTCCATCTTATATAGCGCAAGTGAACAGCAAACCTGGTTTCAAAAAACTAAAGGATTCTCCCCCTGACTAGCTTCTCACCCCGCTTAGTTTGACTCTGTGTGCGTCAACATCTTAGCATAATGGGCCCTTTTTATGAGAGAGAGAGACCGAGACCCAGCCAGCGCTGCCTACCTGGGTACATAAACTATTTACTGTATTAATTTTAACTCTGGCTGTTGGAAATGTGCCTCCTTTTCAGGGTAGAGTACACTTGGCTGTAGTCTTGAAGGGATACTTTGGGATGATTTTTTTTTTTTAACTAGGCAAGTCAGTTTTAAGAACAAATTCTTATTTACAATGACGGCCAAACTCTCCCCTAACCAGTATGACGTTGGGCCAATTGGGCGCCGCCCTATGGGACTCCCGATCACGGGTTCATCTGAGTTCATCTGACTCAGGGGAAGTAGATAAAGGGCTTCATTGCCAAAATCCTGAAGTATTCCTTTTAAAGGACCTGCCCATACTGAATGAATGGAAGGCTGTGTTTGTGTTGCTGAGGTGGAGTCATGCATGTGTTAATGTTGATGTAATGCTCCCCTCTTCCTGGTGCTTAACACCTGCTGCATCTCAAATGGCACCCTGTTCCCTATATAGGGCACTATTTTTAGACCAGAGTTCATAGGACTCTGGTCAAAGGTAGTACACTTTTTATAGTAGATATGGTGCCACTTGGGACGCTGGCTGACTATGGCTGTGGCTGGCTGAGTCACAAAGGAGGGTTGGGTTACGTGCTGTAATGTAGTACTCGTGTTTCTTCTGGCTGTGGTAGTGTGGTGGTGACACATTGTGTGCGAGGACGGAAATCTCATCGTCGCAGACACTTAAACAGAATATCAAAACAGCTCTTTGTGTGTGTGAGAGAGACAGTTTGAGACAGACCTGGGGCTTGGACTAAGGGATCAAATTGTATTAATCACATACACAGTTTACAGCAGGTATAAAAGGTGCAGAGAAATGCTTGTGCGCTTGTTCCCTCAACAGCTCCCCCTCAACAATACTCCCTCAACAATGCAGTACAATAGCAATAACAATAATATCAATAAAAAGAGTCAAGTCAAAAATAACAAGTAATAGAATAGGTAGTATGCATAGTAAAAATATACTATATTTACTAATATAAATGGCGTAGTGACTTGGTCATGCAGTAGAATAAATTGAATATAATAGAACCACGTGTGTGTGTGTTGGAGCCATGTACAGTGCTCTACTGTACAGTATGTGCAATGATACGCAAAACTTTTTTTTTTGACTTGACATCCCGCATTACCTATTTACAGTTGAAGTCGGAAGTTTACATACACCTTAGCCAAATACATTTAAACTCAGTTTTTCACAATTCCTGACATTTAATCCTAGTAAAAATTCCTTGTCTTAGGTCAGTTAGGATCAGCACTTTATTTTAAGAATGTGAAATGTCAGAATAATAGCAGAGAGAATCATTTTTTTCAGCTTTTATTTCTTTCATCACATTCCCAGTGGGTCAGAAGTTTACATACACTCAATTAGTATTTGGTAGCATTGTTTACCTTGGGTCAAACGTTTTGGGTAGCCTTCCACAAGCTTCCCACAATAAGTTGGGTGAATTTTGGCCCATTTCTCCTGACAGAGCTGGTGTAACTGAGTCAGGTTTGTAGGCCTCCTTGCTCGCACACACTTTTTCTGTTCTGCCCACAAATGTTCTACAGGATGAGGTCAGGGCTTTGTGATGGCCACTCCAATACCTTGACTTTGTTGTCCTTAAGCCATTTTGCCACAACTTTGGAAGTATGCTTGGGGTCATTGTCCATTTGGAAGAACCATTTGCAACCACTGAGACAAAGAAGACAAAGAAGGAGTTTGAGCTCGGGCACTGATTGTGTGTGTGTGTGTGTGTGTGTGTGTGTGTGTGTGTGTGTGTGTGTGTGTGTGTGTGTGTGTGTGTGTGTGTGTGTGTGTGTGTGTGTGTGTGTGTGTGTGTGTGTGTGTGTGTGTGTGTGTGTGTGTGTGTGTGTGTGTGTGTGTGTGTATGAAACACACTCAGTGGAATCAGAAAGAGGAAGGAGGTTGGGTTTATTATAACGTCACTTAAACATCACTCACTGACGTTTCCTCCGGAATTAATCAGCCTAATGGACGACGTCAGCCAGTAAAAGTGCTGCTATTTCTATGTCTGCGTCTCAAATAGCACCCTATTCCCTTTGTAGTGTACTGCATTTGACCAGAGCCCTGGCCAAAAGTAGTGCACTACATAGGGAATTAGGGTGCCATTTGCGATGTAAGCCTATGCTAGTTATAAATAGCTGTCTTGCTCTCATTTTTAGTTGTCGGGACAGATGCCTCAGGCAAACTCCACACCCAGTAGTTGCTTGGAGCCAGGCAGCCCACTGTTTACATAGAAACAAAACACAGTCATTAAATCAAGCCTGCAGGGATGCACATATACAGTAGGCCTGAATAAGCTAAAAGGTAGTTTGCTTATGCATGAGGTACCACAGGAACCTTTTGAGGGTAATAGTGTACTGTAAATGTTTTGCTTCAATGATTGACTTTTTTGGTGTCTATTTTAGTCAATGTTTTTTTTTGTAGCATTTGTATGTGATAAAATAGATTTAGTAAATAAATGCAGGATGTGTGTGTGGTACTAGAATGTGACCAAGCGGTTTCACATTCTAGTAACATTTTACTGGAGCTGTTGCTTGATGATAACGGCAGGATGATTTTTGGATGGAACTGATGGAGGTTAGAGCTTTAGCTTCTCAAGCTGAGGCTATTATGCCACCCTACCCCCTATATCCTGGTAGAGAATAGGGGGCAACTTGGGACACAGTGAATCACTGATTAGGTTTGAGTGATGGTCTTTATGGCAGCCGGTGACATGGTCCAGAGACCAGAAGTCTGTATGCAGACTGTTGATGCTTATCTCCCCAGCCTGGTTAGAGAGGCACGACCGGCCTCGCTTACGTGTCTTTTTGTCTCGCAAAACTTTTTCTGGAAGGTACTACGCAGTGCACAGACCCCCTTGCGCACTCAGCATTGTCGAGATACATCGAGTTTCCTTGTAGGCCTATTTGGCGGGGAACCTGTGAAGCAAGCTGTTTTGCCTGTTTCTGTTTGAGTATTTTATTAAAGAATGTGAAATAATGTTTCTGTTAGCTCCTTTTCATTAAATCATGCATAGCCTTTCTTTATCTGGCCTAAAGTAAATGTGTTCAAATGGTCCTCTCACCATCATTATCATTATTCACATCAATTCAAACAAATCACAATTATCTGCTTTGGTATTGAACTCAGTGAGCAGGCTTTCCAAGTGAGGAGAGACGCATGGGTGGGCCTACCAACTGAAAACAAAAATTATTAGGAAATTCTGACCACAGAAATCCAATGTTTATATAAAATGTCTGC
The DNA here is from genome assembly GCF_016432855.1 of Salvelinus namaycush. Lineage (NCBI taxonomy): Eukaryota > Metazoa > Chordata > Actinopteri > Salmoniformes > Salmonidae > Salvelinus > Salvelinus namaycush. The sequence goes on from NC_052335.1 coordinate 28,057,246, forward strand.
CTTTCCCCCTACATTTTAAGTCTAATACGGTATGTCCATTTAATATAGGAAACACCACATCCATGTGGCCTATGTCATTTCATTTAGTCTCATTGTTTTGAAATCAGTATTTGTCCTTCTTTCCCATTTGTTCCCATTTTCAATCAAAAAAGATACGTGTGAGATTCACAAGATATTCACAAGAGATTTCCCATATTAAATGGACATACTGTATTAGATTTAAAATATAGGGGGAAAGGCAGACATTGTAATGTTGTAAAAGGCTGCCCTGACCTGGCTGGACACTCTCACATTCAAATCATTCTCTCCTCCCATCGCTCCCATTGTTTGCATTTCCCTCCCCGCCAAAATATGCATGAGATATTCACAAGACTATAATATTGGTGATGCCCAACCCTGGCTGGCGATGACACTGAGGCGCTCGCATTTGTCCCACCGGCTGATGTCGAGTGCTTCCACGACCTGCTGAATACCTGGTTCTTTCAGCGCCCAGAACATCAACTGAAGAAGCTCCTGACATCCTTTCAGGCAACATGGGTTGGGGAGAACGTCAGACACATTGGAAGAAAGCCAATGTTTCCCGTAGGTATGTCTTCTTTAACATAATGGCTTTATTATTCTTATTCATATTATTGATGACTTCATGCCGAACGCCAATAACATAGTTACTAATCTAATTTTCAGAATAATGGAACTGTTATGATGCTGTCCTGCAAGACTTGGCGAAGACCAACAATGGAGTGGAGGGCTGGCATCAAACATTTTTGGCTAATCTTGGCACTACCCACTGCACCATTTTGTAAGTTAATTGAGGCAAAGAGGTGACGAGAATGGAGCAGCAACTTACTGGCATTCCACCGCCATGGCAAAGACCTGTGGATCTGAAGTCACTGGTTTAGAAGTACACCATGACTAAACGGCTGGAGTCTTACCTGAAGAGCGTTGCCTACACTTTTAAGTTGCAGTGGTGAATCATGGGATGTTGGTGGGACCTTAATTGGGGAGAATGGGCTCGTGGTAATGACTGGAGCAGAATCAGTGGAATGGTTTCAAATACATCAAACACATGGTTTCCAGGTGTTTGATGCCATTCCATTTGCTCCGTTCCGGCCATTATTATGAGCCGTTCTCCCCTCTGCAGCCTCCACTGTTTGTCACGGGTGTGCGTACTGGTAGCGAGGTAAGGTGCAGGAGAACAGAGAGTTGTGAACAGGCGCACACTTTATTGAGGCAGGAACAAACAGCAGACGGACGCAACTGCGTCAAAACCTCCAGCAAAAACGGCAAAAGTGCAAAGCGCGAAAACAGTCACAAAAGCTATAGTTTACCAAAATAAACATACTTTGTGAAATAAACAAGGAACATGGAAAACCAGCCTGGCGCGTCACATAAAACACGTGACACAAAACAATTCCACACAAGGACATGGGGGGAACAGAGGAATATATATATATATATATATATATATATATATATATATATATTGATTGATATATTGACTGATGTCTCAAGTTTTGAGGTAGCGTGCAATTGACATGCTGACTCATTCTGATTGGCCGGGCCTGGCTCCGCAGTAGGTGGGCCTGACTCCCAAGTGGGTGTGCCTATGCCCTCCCATACCCACCCATAGCTGCGCCCCTGCCCAGTCAAATAAAATCCATAGATTAGGGCCTAATGAATTTATTTCAATTGACTGATTTCTTTATATGAACATTAACTCTATAAAATTGTTGCGTGTTGTGTTTTATATAAGTATTCAGACCCCTTCCTTTTTCTACATTTTGTTACATTAAATCCTTATTCTAAAATTGAGTAAATAAAAAATGTTCACAACCTCATGACAAAGCAAAAACTTTTTTAATTTTTATATTTGCAAATTTATTGAAAATAAAAACAGAAATACCTTATTTACCTAAGTATTCAGACCCTTTGCTATGAGACTCGAAATTGACTCAGGTGCATCTTGTTTCCGTTGATCACCCTTGAGATGTTTCTACAATTTGATTGGAGTCCACCTGTAGTAGATTCAATTGATTTGACATGATTTGGAAAGGCACACACCTGTCTATATAAGCTCCCACAGTTGACAGTGCATGTCAGAGCAAAAGCCATGAGGTCGAAGGAATTGTCCGTAGAGCTCCGAGACAGGATTGTGTCGAGGCGCAGATCTGGGAAAGGGTACCAAAAAATGTCTGCAGCATTGAAGTTCCCCAAGAACACAGTGGCCTCCATCATTCTTAAATGGGAGAAGTTTGGAGCCACCAAGTCTCTTCCTAGAGCTGGCCGCCCGGCCAAACTGAGCAATCAGGGGAGAAGGGTCTTGGTCAGGGAGGTGACCAAGAATCCGATCGTCACTCTGACAGAGTTCCTCTGTGGAGATGGGAGAACATTCCAGAAGGACAACCATCTCTGCACCATTCCTCCAATCAGGCCTTTATGGTAGAGTGGCCAGACGGAAGCTGCTCCTTAGTAAAAGGTAAGGCAGTCCACTTGGAATTTGCCAAAAGGCACCTAAAGGACTCTCAGACCATAAGAAACAAGATACTCTAGTCTGATGAAACCAAGATTGAACACTTTGGCCTGAATGCCAAGTGTCACGTCTGGAGGAAACTTGGTACCATCCCTACGTTCAAGCATGGTGGTGGCAGCATCATGCTGTGGGGATGTTTTTCAGCGGCAGGGACTGGGAGACTAGTCAGGATCGAGGGAAAGACGAACGGTGCAAAGTACAGAGAGATCCATGATGAAAACCTGCTCCAGAGCACTCAGGACCGCGAACTGGTGCGAAGGTTCACCTTCCAACTGGACAACGACCCTAGGCACACAGCCAAGACAATGCAGGAGTGGCTTCGGGACAAGTCTCTGAATGTCCTTGAGTGGCCCAGCCAGAGCCTGAACTTGATCCCGATCGAACGTCTCCGGAGAGACCTGAAAATAGCTGTCCAGCGACGCTCCCCATCCAGCCTGACAGAGCTTGAGAGGATCTGCAGAGTAGAATGGGAGAAACTCCCCAAATACAGGTGTGCCAAGCTTGTAGCCTCCTACCCAAGAATACTCGATGCTGTAATTGCTGCCAAAGATACTGAGTAAAGGGTATGAATAGTTATGTAAATTTCTATTTTGTTTTTGCTTTGTCATTATGGGGTGTTGTGTGTAGATTGATGAGGGGGAAAAAAACTAAAGTCAATTTTATAACGTAACGTAACAAAATGTGGAAAAAGTCAAGGGGTCTGAATATCTTCTGAATGCTCTGTATATACAATATTCTGGCCATATGAACGAATGTGTATTCAGTATTTGTAGCCATTCATGAGTTAGTAAAAAGCAGTAAACATACACATTTAATAACAGACTTGTGAACACAATTATGCAATAGTTAACATACACAACATTGTTTTACCTTCTTTAATAACCAACTGATAAACACAATTTTGCTACAGCTGGCTTCACAGCTTCCCCTGTGCTTCACATCTTCCCCGGGAAACTCAATGTATTGTAGCCTCACTCAGACAAAAGAGTAGCGGAGGAAGGAGTTCACTTCTGCTGCAGTGTTCGCGGTAAAATATTACTGTTGTTGTGGTGCTTCAGCCGGCCGCACCCACACATCACAGAAAGCCCCAAGACAGAGAAGAGAGAATCAACAGAGATAGAGATGGACAGAGTATGAGGCACATAGAGTCCAGAGCAGAGCAGACCAGAGCAGAGACCGAAGCAGACAATTGGAAGTCAAAAATGGACTGAAAGACTAAAGGGACAATGTGCCATTTGTAATGACATACATCTTGCTCAAAACCCAGAACTCCCCCACTGTAACTGTTATCATTTATAATAATAATAATAATATGAATAGGAAATTGAACCTCTCATTAGGCCCTATAGAGGTTCGTACTAAAATGAGACATGGTGTGAAATGATCCTCGTCTAGGCTAGCGTCTGAATGATGAAGTAGTTGCAGAGCACTGAGAAGGTGATAACCTGACTCCAGCCATGAGTCTAATATAGCATACTCTAAGTATATTTGACAGCTTGTTTTTGTGCTTCTGTCCCCACTCCTGGTAGAATGGTGAGAATGTGAACTAAGGAAAGCATGACTCAAGCTATGAGCCTGTGATATTCATGTATACATGTTGTGTATATTTGACAGCCTGTACTGTGCGTTAAGTCCTAGTATCCAAGTACTAGTATCCTTGGTTTGGCACAGACCTTATTTGGTAAATGCTAGAGTTCAGATGGATGCCACGGCCTCTCCTAGTCTTCGCTAGGCAGCAGATTGAATCACCCGGGGCATAGGGGCGTTGCAATCACTACATGCTGCCAAGAATCCCCCATAATGCCTAGCTTCTACCATTTCCTAAAAGAGCAGTTTGACAGATGGATGTTCTGTCCTTAAACCAGGCCCAGTGCTAGCCTCTCCCACTGCGTCCCAAATTGCACCCTAATCCCTATGGGCTCTGGTCAAAAGGAGTGCGCTATATAGGGATATAGTGTCATTTGGGACACCCCTCTGTCTATGTGCCGTTCATTACAGGGTAGCAGAGCTGCAGATCAGATGAGGGGGATTGGCTTTCAGTGGGGCGATGATGAGCTGGATCAGAGGGGACGGACTGTCTGACTCCGAGCTGGACCACCTCCCAGTCTGGTGACCTTTGATCCTGAGAGAGTGAGGGAGAGCACGGGTGTCCCCTCTTGTATCCCTGCCAGCTCATCAATATTCAGCTCACACCAGCCTCAGGACTCTGCTTTGGTTATTGTGTGTGTGTGTGTGTGTGGTCCCTTCGCTCTGTCCAGTCCAGACTCTCGTGGTGTGTTACTGTGGCTCCACTGGGCTCTTGATTAGCCATGGCGTTTTGGCACAATAGCTAACGGAACGCCGGTTTTATCTGGGTTACAGGGCATCCTGGGTAGCCAGGTGTTGCCGCCCAGGCCCCTACATTGGATGCGTCTCTAATGGCACCCTATTTAATTTAAGAGTGCACTACTTTTGACCAGAGCCATATAGGTTGTCTTCAAAGCCCCATGGGCTCTGGTTAAAAGTAGTGCACTATATAAGGATTAGTGTTCCATTTGGGATGCAGCATGGGAGTCACATCTCAACCTGCTTTCTGTCGTTTAGGCCTACATCTTTACCCAGTATCCTTAGCGTGTGTGTGGGAGCCTGGTAAAACCAGACTGAAAGCTGCGCTAACTAGAGGTCGACCAATTTATGATTTTTCAACGCCGATACCAATTATTGGAGGACCAAAATAAAGCTGATACCGATTAATCGGCCGATTTAAAAAAATAAATAAATAATAATAATAATAAAAATAATAATAAAAAAAATATATATATATATATATATATATATATTTAAAAAAATAAATTGTATTTTTTATATATAAATTTATATTAATGACAATTTCAACAATACTGAATGAAAACTTATTTTAACTTAATATAATACATCAATAAAATCAATTTAGTCTCAAACAAATAATGAAACATGTTCAATTTGGTTTAAATAATGCAAAAACAAAGTGTTGGAGAAGAAAGTAAACGTGCAATATGTGCCATGTAAAAAAGCTAACGTTTAAGTTCCTTGCTCAGAATATATGAAAGCTGGTGGTTCCTTTTAACTTGAATCTTCAATATTCCCAGGTAAGAAGTTATAGGTTGTAGTTATTATAGGACTATTTCTCTCTATACCATTTGTATTTCATATACCTTTGACTATTGGATGTTCTAATAGGCACTTTAGTATTGCCAGCCTAATCTCGGGAGTTGATAGGCTTGAAGTCATAAACAGCGCAATGCTTGAAGCACAGCGAAGAGCTGCTGGCAAATGCAGTAAAGTGCTGTTTGAATGAATGCTTACGAGCCTGCTGCTGCCTACCATCGATCAGTCAGACTGCTCTATCAAATCATAAACTTAATTATAATATAATAACACACAGAAATACGAGCCTTAGGTCATTAATATGGTCAAATCCGGAAACTATCATTTCGAAAACAAAACGTTTATTCTTTCAGTGAAATACGGAACCGTTCCGTATTTTATCTAACGGGTGGCAACCCTAAGTCTAATTATTGCTGTTACATTGCACAACCTTCAATGTTATGTCATAATTATGTACAATTCTGGCAAATTAATTACGGTCTTTGTTAGGAAGAAATGGTCTTCACACAGTTTGCAACGAGCCAGGCGGCCCAAACTGCTGCATATACCCTGACTCTGCTTGCACAGAACGCAAGAGAAGTGACAGAATTCCCCTAGTTAAAATAAATTCATGTTAGCAGGCGATATTAACTAAATATGCAGGTTTAAAAATATATACTTGTGTGTTGATTTTAAGAAAGGCATTGATGTTTATGGTTAGGTACATTGGTGCAACGACATTGCTTTTTTCGAGAATGCGCTTGTTAAATCACCCGTTTGGTGAAGTAGGCTGTGATACAATGATAAATTAACAGGCACCGCATCGATTATATGCAACACAGCACAAGCTAGATAATCTAGTAATATCATCAACCATGTGTAGTTAACTAGTGATTATGTTAAGATTGATTGTTTTTTATAAGATAAGTTTAATGCTAGCTAGCACCTTACCTTGGCTCCTTGCTGCACTCGCATAACAGGTAGTCAGCCTGCCACGCAGTCTCCTCGTGGAGTGCAATTTAATCTGCCATCGGTGTCCAAAAATGGTGATTACCGATTGTTATGAAAACTTGAAATCGGCCCTAATTATTAGTCGTCCATTCACGATTAATCGGTCGACCTCTAGCGCTAACCAAGTGTAACGTCATTCAGTTTGGATAACCAGGCTATGGCTGTGTCCCAATTGACAAGGAAAAAAACAGCATTTCAAGGCAGGATGTCAAAATTAGCTCGTCTCAATCCCAAGGTACCTTAAAAGGCTGCCTTCAAATCCCGTCTCAAATGTTGGTTACCTACTGGGAAAAGTACTAACTACAAAGGTAGGTGCCTCTGGATGCAGGTATGCAGCAGGCAGCTGCCTTTGGATTGGCACATAGTCTACAGTGCCTTCAGAAAGTATTAATACAAAACAAAATCCTCCATTTTCTCCTACGACAGCCATTTAACTCTGGAATTGTTTTAAAGTCACCATTGGCCTCATGGTGAAATCCCTGATTTCCTTCCTCTCCGGCAACTGAGTTAGGAAGGACACCTGTATCTTTGTAGTGAATGGGTGTATTGATACACCATCCAAAGTGTCATTAATAACTTCACCATGCTCAATGGAATATTCAATGTCTGCTTTTTTTTAACCCATCTACCAATAGGTGCCCTTTGCGAGGAAATGGAAAACCTCCCTGGTCTTTCGTTGAATCTGTTTGAAATTCACTGCTCGACTGAGGGAACTTACAGACAATTGTATGTGTGGGATACAGAGATGACGTTGTCATTAAAAATATCATGTTGAACACTATTATTGCACACAGATTGAGTCCATGTAACGTATTATGTGACTTGTTAATTACATTTTTACTCTTGAACTTTATTTAGTCTTGCCACAACAAAGAGGTTGAAAAGTTATTGGCTCTAGACATTTCTGCTTTTCATTTTTTAAATTAAAAACTTAATTCCACTTTGACATTTTGGTGTATTGTGTGTAGGCCAGTGACAAAATAAATCTCAATTGAGTCAATTTAAAATTCAGACTAACACAAGAAAACGTGGAAAAAGTCAAGTGGTGTGAATACTTTCTGAAGGAACTGTATAGTCTAGTGAGTGTGCGAAGGGTCAGTGCAGATAGTTTGGGTAACCATTAATTGACCATTTAGCAGTCTTATGGCTTTCTGAAGGCACTGTATGTGTGTGGTTGCATGGCAAGATTATTTTAGCTGTCATGTAACGTAAACAGCTGAAGGTTCTTCTATTTTAGATGATGAAGCTGTCATTTTGACCTAGGTGTGCTTATCATTGTTCAGACATCTCCGTGAATGTGTTATCTTCACAGTCAGTTACTGCACGTCTAATCGAACCCCCACACTGTTAACATTGGATTTCTGATCTCAGCATCTTTAAAGGGACTTTAAATTAATCCCAAATTCACAGCTAAAGATCAGTGGGCCTCATCTCTCGCCCACAACTACATTATGGTCCTGAAAATGAACACGCCATCCACAACAAAATAACAATATGTACATCTCTTTCGCTCCTTAAATTCTCCTTTTCCTTCCATTCTCTTGCTCTCTCCACCCTCCTCTCTCTCTCCCTCTCCCCTCACTTCTCTTTCCCTCCCCGTCCACCGTCCCCTCTCTCTACTCTGCTCCAGGTCAACTTTGTGGTGTGCCAGTTGTTTGCCCTGTTGACTGCCTTCTGGTTCCGTCTGTATCTCCACCCCAGTAAGACCAGTCCCTTCGTCAGACATGTGGTGGCCACACTACTGGGATTCTACTTTGCTCTCTTCTGCTTCGGCTGGTGAGTCTCGCTACACACACATACACACACACAGACTAGGGATGGCACGGTTAATCGAATATCCGCATATCCGAACTGACGTTAGTATTTGATTACTTGAGTGAGTGTTGTAGGGCTATTTTAAAGGTGCTACACATAGGATTTATTTATTTATTCTAAAACATCCTATGTGTAGCACCTTTAACAATAAAAAAGCTCTTTCTAAATTAAATTAAACTTATGGCATTTTTACCTATTGATTGGACATGATTTGTGAAGGCAAACACCTGTCTATACAAGGTCCCACAGTTGACAGTGGATGTCAGAGCAAAAACCAAGCAATGAGGTCAAAGGTATTGTCCATAGCGCTCCAAGACAGAATTGTGTTGAGGCACAGATCTGGGGAGGGTACAAAACAAGTGTCTGCAGCATTGAAGGTCCCTAAGAACACAGTGGCCTCCATCATTCTTAAATGGAAGGAGTTTGGAACTACCAAGACTCTTCCTAGAGCTGGCCGCCCGGCCAAACTGAACAAATTGGGGGAGTAGGGCCTTGGTCAGGGGGGTGACCAAGAACCCGATGGTCACTCTGACAGAGCTCTAGAGTTTCTTTGTCGAGATGGGAGAACCTTCCAGAAGGACAACTATCTCTACAGCACTTTATGGTAGAGTGGCCAGACGGAAGCCACTCCTCAGTAAATGACAGCCCACTTGGAGTTTGCCAAAAGTCACCCAAAGACTCTGACCATAAGAAACAAGATTCTCTGGTCTGATGAAACCAAGATTGAACTCTTTGGCCTGAATACCAAGCGTCCGTCTGGAGGAAACCTGGCACCATCCCTATGGTGAGGCATGGTGGTGGCAGCATGCTGTGGGGATGTTTTTCAGCGGCAGGGCCTGGGAGGCTAGTCAGGATCGAGGGAAAGATGAACGGAGCAAAGTACAGAGAGATTCTTGATGAAAACCTGCTCCAGAGCACTCAGGACCTCGGACTGGGGCGAGGTTCACCTTCCAGCAGGACAACGACCCTAAGCACACAGCCAAGACAATGCAGGAGTGGCTTCGGGACAAGTCTCTGAATGTCCTTGAGTGGCCCGGACTTGAACCCGAGCGAACGTCTCCGGAGAGACCTGAAAATAGCTGTCCAGCGACGCTCCCCATCCAACCTGACAGAGCTTGAGAGGATCTGCAGAGAAGAATGGGAGAAACTCCACAAATACAGGTGTGCCAAGCTTGTAGCGTCATACCTAAGAAGACTCGATGCTGTAAATGCTGCCAAAGGTGCTTCAACAAAGTACTGAGTAAAGGATCTGAATACGTATGTAAATGTGTTTTTTTAATTTTTCTTCAGTTTTTTTATTTTTATGAATTGGCAAACATTTCTAAAAAAACTGTTTTTTGCTTTGTCATTATGGGGTGTTGTGTAGATTGATGAGGGAAAAAAACTATTTTATCCATTTTAGAATAAGGCTGTAACGTAACAACATTTGGAAAATGTTAAGCGGTCTGAAAACTTTCTGAAGGCACTGTAAGCTGTGATGGCCAAACAGGTTGATTAGAGGGGAAAACAATACCCCCACTTGACACACTCTGCTCCGCTGCTCCATAAACTGACCATCATTTCTGTAAGCAGGGGTTGTTTGGGAGATTTGTTGTGTGTAACCTTAGACAGGAGTTTGTTGTGGAGCTACAACCAGATGGTTATGTTGTGTTCGTTCACATCTGATGCTATCAGGTTAAGTAGCCTACAGGGGGATATTGTTGTTGCTTTGCGTGCTCACATTGGACTGAATAGGACCGTGGATGGATATGACTGAATAGGACCGTGGATGGATATGACTGAATAGGACCGTGGATGGATATGACTGAATAGGACTGTGGATGGATATGACTGAAAAGGACTGTGGATGGATATGACTGAAAAGGACTGTGGATGGATATGAGTGAATAGGACTGTGGATGGACATGACTGAGACTTAATTGTCCTATCTGGCTTCTACCAACACGTGTCCTGCGCTACTAGGAGCACTACAACTCTAGGTCCTCCCTCGCCCTCCCTTCTGCAGGTCTGACAACCACTCCATTGTCGTGCTTCCGGTTTCAAACAAAAGCTCAAACATCAAGTACCAGTAATGCGCTCAATATGGAAGTGGTCGGATGAAGCAGACGCGAGGCTACAAGACTATTTTGCTAGTACAGACTGGGATATGTTCCGGGATTCATCCGATATCATTGAGGAGTTTACCACAACAGTCACGGGCTTCATTAATAATTGCATAGACGATGTCATCCCCATAGTGACTATACGAACGCACCCCGCTAACTAGCTAGCCATTTCACATCGCTTACACCAGCCTAATCTCGGGAGTTGATAGGCTTGAAGTCATAAACAGCAAAGCTGCTGGCAAAACGCACAAAAGTGCTGTTTGAATGAATGCTTACGAGCCTGCTGGTGCCTACCATCGCTCAGTCAGACTGCTCTATCAAATCATAGACTTAATTATAACATAATAACACACAGAAATACGAGCCTTAGGTCATTAATATGGTCGAATCCGGAAACTATCATCTCGAAAACAAAACATTTATTCTTTCAGTGAAATACGGAACCATTCTGTATTTTATCTAACGGGTGGCATCCATAAGTCTAAATATTCCTGTTACATTGCACAACCTTCAATATTATGTCATAATTACGTAAAATTCTGGCAAATTAGTTCGCAACGAGCCAGGCGGCCCAAACTGTTGCATATACCCTGACTCTGCGTGCAATGAACGCAAGAGAAGTGACACAATTTCACCTGGTTAATATTGCCTGCTAACCTGGATTTCTTTTAGCTAAATATGCAGGTTTAAAAATATATACTTCTGTGTATTGATTTTAAGAAAGGCATTGATGTTTATGGGTAGATACAGTCGTGCAACGATTGTGCTTTTTTTTCGCAAATGCGCTTTTGTTAAACCCACTGTGTGGGTGTGTGTGGACAAGAGGTCGACCGATTAATCGGAATGGCGCATTTGCACAAAAGCGCATTTGCGAAAAAAGCACAATCGTTGTTTGGCGAAGTTGGCTGTATTTGTTAGGAAGAAATAGTCTTCACACAGTTTGCAACGAGCCAGGCAGCCCAAACTGCTGCATATACCCTGACTATTTTGCAAGAGAAGTGACACAAAGAAATTCATGTTAGCAGGCGATATTAACTAAATATGCAGGTTTAAAAATATATACTTGTGTATTGATTTTAAGAAAGGCATTGATGTTTATGGTTAGGTACCTTTTTCGCGAATGCGCACCGCATTGATTATATGCAACGCAGGACACGCTAGATAAACTAGTAATATCATCAACCATGTGTAGTTAACTAGTGATTATGATTGATTGATTGTTTTTTATAAGTTTAATGCTAGCTAGCAACTTACCTTGGCTTCTTACTGCATTCGCATAACAGGCAGGCTCCTTGTGGAGTGCAATGAGAGGCAGGTGGTTAGAGCGTTGGACTAGTTAACTGTAAGGTTGCAAGATTGAATCCCCGAGCTGACAAGGTAAAAATCTGTCGTTCTGCCCCTGAACAAGGCAGTTAACCCACCGTTCCTAGGCCGTCATTGAAAATAAGAATGTGTTCTTAACTGACTTGCCTAGTTAAATAAAGGTGTAAAAAAAAAAAATACGCCCAAATCGGTGTCCAAAAACACCGGCCATTCCGATTAATCGGTCGACCTCTAGTCCACACACACCCACACAGGAAGAGGGCACGCCAGCGCCTTTTCCCCCACAGGAAGCTGAAAAGATTTGGCATGGGCCCTCGTATTCTCAAAAACTTCTATAGCTGCACCATAGAGAGCATCTTGACTGGCTGCATCATGACTTGGTATGGCAAATGCACCGCTTTCGACCACCGCTTTCGACCCTGCCATCCAGAACCTGTATATCAAGTGGTGCCAGAGGAAGGCCTGAAAATGTGTCAAACTCCAGCCACCCAAGCCATAGACTGTTCACTCTACTACCTTCCGAAAACGGTACCGGAGCATTGGCTCTCGGGCCGACAAGCTCAGAGACAGCTCTACCCCCAAGCCATAAGACTGCTACGCACACTCACTAGACTATACAGTGCCTGCAGAAAGTATTCACACCACTTGACTTTTTCCACATTTTCTTGTGTTACAGTCTGAATTTTAAATGGATTAAATTGAGATTTGTGTCACTGGCACAATACACACAATACCCTTAATGAGTGGAATAATGTTTTTAGAAATGTTTACAAATTAAATAAAAAATGAAAAGCTGAAATATATTCAGTCAATAAGTATTCAACCTTTGTGTTATGGCAAGCCTAAATAAGTTCAGGAGTAAAAATGTGCTTAACAAGTCCCATAATACGTTGCATGGATTATCTCTGTGTGCAATAATAGTGTTTCAGATGATTTTTGAATGATTCAACCACAAACAGATTCAACCACAAAGACCAGGGAGGTTTTCCAATGTCTCGCAAAGAAGGGCACATATTGGTAGATGGGTAAAACATTTTTTTTTAAAGCAGACATTGAATATCCCTTTTGAGCATGGTGAAGTTATTAATTATTAATCACTACAAAGATACAGGCGTCCTTCATAACTCAGTTGCGGGAGAGGAAGGAAGACAGGGATTTCACCATAAGGCCAATGGTTTTATTTTTTCTTTATTTCTCCTTTATTTAACCAGGTAGGCTAGTTGAGAACAAGGTCTAATTTACAACTGCGAACTGGCCAAGATAAAGCAAAGCAGTTCGACACATACAACAACAGAGTTACACATGGAATAAACAAACATAGAGTCAATAATACAGTAGAAAAAGTCTATATACAGTGTGTGCAAATGAGGTAAGATAAGGGAGGTAAGGCAATAAATAGGCCATGGTGGCAAAGTAATTACAATATACCAATTATACACTGGAGTGATAGATGTGCAGAAGATGAATGTGCAAGTAGAGATACTGGGGTGCAAAGGAGCAAGATAAATAAATACAGTATGGGGATGAGGTAGTTGGATGGGCTATGTACAGGCGCAGTGATCTGTGAGCTACTCGGACAGCTGGTGCTTAAAGCTAGTGAGGGAGATATGAGTCTCCAGCTTCAGTGATTTTTGCAGTGCGTTCCAGTCATTGGCAGCAGAGAACTGGAAGGAAAGGCGGCCAAAAGAGGAATTTACTTTGGGGGTGACCAGTGAAATATACCTGCTGGAGCGCGTGCTACGGTGGGTGCTGCTATGGTGACCAGTGAGCTGAGATAAGGCAGGGCTTTACCTAGCAAATACTTGTAGATGACCTGGAGCCAGTGGGTTTGGCGACGAGTATGAAGCGAGGGCCAGCCAACGAGAGCGTACAGGTTGCAATGGTGGGTAGTATATGGGGCTTTGGTGACAAAACGAATGGCACTGTGATAGACTCCATCCAGTTTGCTGATTAGAGTGTTGGAGGCTATTTTGTAGATGACATCGGCGAAATCGAGGGTCGGTAGGATAGTCAGTTTTATGCGGGTATGTTTGGCAGCATGAGTGAAGGATGCTTTGTTTGCGAAATAGGAAGCCGATTCTAGATTTAATTTTGTATTGGAGACGCTTAATGTGAGTCCGGAATGAGAGTTTACAGTCTAGTCAGACACCTAGGTATTTGTAGTTGTCCACATATTCTAAGTCAGAACCGTCCAGAGTAGTGATGCTGGACGGGCGGGCAGGTGCGAGCAGTGATCGGTTGAAGAGCATGCATTTAGTTTTACTTGCATTTAAGAGCAGTTGGAGGCCACGGAAGGAGAGTTGTATGGCATTGAAGCTCGTCTGGAGGTTAGTTAACACAGTGTCCAAAGAAGGGCCAGAAGTATACAGAATGGTGTCATCTGCGTAGAGGTGGATCAGAGAATCACCAGCAGCAAGAGTGACATCAGTGATGTATTCAGAGAAGAGAGTCGGCCCGAGAATTGAACCCTGTGGCACACCCATAGAGACTGCCAGAGGTCCGGACAACAGGCCCTCCAATTTGACACACTGAACTCTATCAGAGAAGTAGTTGGTGAACCAGGCGAGGCAGTTGTTTGAGAAACCAAGGCTGTTGAGTCTGCCAATAAGAATGTGGTGATTGACAGAGTCGAAAGCCTTGGCCAGGTTGATGAATACGGCTGCGCAGTAACGTCTCTTATCGATGGCGGTTATGATATCGTTTAGGACCTTGAGCGTGGCTGAGGTGCACCCATGACCAGCTCTGAAACCAGATTGCATAGCGGAGAAGGTACGGTGGGATTCGAAAAGGTCGGTAATCTGTTTGTTAACTTGGCTTTCGAAGACCTTAGAAAGGCAGGGTAGGATAGACATAGGTCTGTAGCAGTTTGGGTCTAGAGTGTCTCCCCCTTTGAAGAGGGGAATGATCGCGGCAGCTTTCTAATCTTTGGGAATCTCGGACGATACGAAAGAGAGGTTGAACAGGCTAGTAATAGGGGTTGCAACAATTTCGGCAGATAATATTAGAAAGAGAGGGTCCAGATTGTCTAGCCCGGCTGATTTGTAGGGGTCCAGATTTTGCAGCTCTTTCAGAACATCAGCTATTTGGGTGAAGGAGAAATGGGGGAAGCTTGGGCGAGTTGCTGTGGGGGGTGCTGGGCAGTTGACCGGGGTAGGGGTAGCCAGGTGGAAAGCATGGCCAGCCGTAGAAAAATGCTTCTTGAAGTTCTCAATTATAGTGGATTTATCGGTGGTGACAATGTTTCCTAGCCTCAGTGCACTGGGCAGCTGGTAGGAGGTGCTCTTATTCTCCATTGACTTTAGTGTCCCAGAACTTTTGGGAGTTTGTGCTACAGGATGCACATTTCTGTTTGAAAAAGCTAGCCTTTGCTTTCATGCCTGTGTATATTGGTTCTTAACTACCCTGAAATGTTGCATATCACGGGGGCTATATGATGCTAATGCAGTACGCCACAGGATGTTTTTATGCTGGTCAAGGGCAGTCAGGTCTGGAGTGAACCAAGGGCTATATCTGTTCCTGGTTCAATTTTTTTTGAATGGGGCATGCTTATTTAAGATTGTGAGGAAAGCACTTTTAAAGAATAACCATGCATCCTCTACTGACGGGATGAGGTCAATATCCTTCCAGGATACCCGGGCCAGGTCGATTAGAAAGGCCTGCTCGCTGAAGTGTTTTAGGGAGCGTTTGACAGTGATGAGGGGTGGTCGTTTGACCGCAGACCCATTACGGATGCAGGCATTGAGGCAGTGATCGCTGAGATCTTGGTTGAAAACAGCAGAGGTGTATTTGGAGGGCAAGTTGGTTAGGATGATATCTTTGAGGGTGCCCGTTTTTACGGATTTGGGGTTGTACCTGGTAGGTTCATTGATAATTTGTGTGAGATTGAGGGCATCAAGCTTAGATTGCAGGGTGGTTGGGGTGTTAAGCATGTCCCAGTTTAGGTCACCTAGCAGCACGAGCTCTGAAGATAGATTGGGGGCAATCAATTCACATATGGTGTCCAGGGCACAGCTGGGGGCAGAGGGTGGTCTATAGCAAGCGGCAACGGTGAGAGACTTGTTTCTGGAAAGGTGTATTTTTAAAAGTAGAAGCTCGAAATGTTTGGGTACCGACCTGGATAGTAAGACAGAACTCTGCAGGCTATCTCTGCTGAAGATTGCAACTCCGCCCCCTTTGGCAGGTCTATCTTATCGGAAAATGGTATAGTTAGGGATGAAAATTTCAGGGTTTTTGGTGGTCTTCCTAAGCCAGGATTCAGACATGGCTAGGACATTCAGGTTGGCAGAGTGTGCTAAAGCAGTGAATAAAACAATCTTAGGGAGGAGGCTTCTAATGTTAACATGCATGAAACCAAGGCTTTAATGGTTACAGAAGTCAACAAATGAGAGCACTTGGGGAATAGGAGTGGAGCTAGGCACTGCAGGGCCTGGATAAACCTCTACATCACCAGAGGAACAGAGGAGGAGTAGGATAAGGGTACGGCTAAAGGCTATGAAAACTGGTCGTCTAGTATGTTTGGAACAGAGAGTACAAGGAGCAGGTTTCTGGGCGCGATGGAATAGATTCAAGGCATAATGAACAGACAAAGGTATGGTAGGATGTGAATACATTTGAGGTAAACCTACGCATTGTGTGATGATGAGAGAGATATTGTCTCTAGAAACATTTAAACCAGCCGATGTCACCGCATGTGTGGGAGGTGGAACTAAAGGGTTGGCTAAGGCATATTGAGCAGGGCTAGAGGCTCTACAGTGAAATAAGACAATCAATAACCAGAACAGAAATGACAAGGCATATTGACATTAGGGAGAGGCATGTGTAGCCGAGTGATCATAGGAGTCCAGTGAGTAGTTAGGCTGGCTGGAGACACGGCGATTCAGACAGCTAGCAGGCCGGGGATAGCAAGCTAGCAGAAGGGCCTAAGAGGGACGTCATGATGGAGGAAGTCTGTTATAGCCTCCTCGTGCGGTTACGTCGAATAGACCAGTCGTGATGGAGTAGTAGGGTTCCGTGTAGCAAAGGGGTTCAGTCCAGTTGGCAAAATGGGTATAGTGGCCCAAGAAATTGGCCGATGGATCTCTTCAGCTAACAGTCCAATATGCTCTAGACAGATAGCGGGCCGCGGCTAGCAGGCTAGCAGATGTGCATTCAGGCGACGTCGCGACAGAGGGGCCTGTTGGGGGGGAAAAAACCCTCGGGTAGATTACGTCGGTAGTCCAGTCGTGATGGATAAGCAGGGCTTCGTGTAGTAAATGTGGTCCAAGCCAATTGGCAAACTAGGTAGAGTGGCCCAAGAAATTGGCCGATGGACCTATTAGCTAACAGTTCGATATGCTCTAGACAGCTAGCAGGCCGTGGCTAGCAGATGAGCATTCAGGGGACGTCGTGACGTAGGAGCCAGTTGAATAACCCCCTTGGGCAGATTACGTTGGTAGTCCAGTCGTGAAGGAGCTCCGTACCGGCAGTAAAAGGGGTCCGGGCCAATTGGCAAAATAGGTGTTGTATACCCGGAGTGGCTGATGGACCTCTTCAGCTAGCCGGGAGATGGGCCTAGCATGGGCTACTCCAGGCTAATTGGTGCTTGCTTCGGGATAGAGGCGTTAGCCGAGAGTAGCCACTCGGATTGCAGCTAGTTAGCTGCGATAATCCAGGTGAAAAGGTTCAGAGCTTGCGATAGGAATCCGGGGATATGGAGAGAAAATAGGTCCGGTATGCTCTGGTTTGAATCGCATTGTGCAAATTGGCAAGAGTTTAACGAGCTAAAGGTTAGCTGATGACTGCTAGCAGTGGTTAGCTGGCTAGTAGCTAGTAAGCTTGCTAGCTTCTGTTGGGGGATTCCGGTTCCGAAGTAAAGAAAAATACTTTAGAAAAAAGCAGATCCACACCACATTGGGTGAGGCGGGTTGCAGGAGAGTATTTTGAAGTTGAGGTTTAGAAAAATATAAAAAGGATATGAAAAGAAAAAGATCTATACATGGGACACGACAGGACGATGACAAAGATGTCTGACTGCTACGCCATCTTGGACAGACCGGTGACTTTAAAACAATTGCAGAGTTTAACCTCTCTAGGTTAGACGGTAGCGTCCCACCTCTTCAACAGCCAGTGAAACTGCAGGGCGCCAAATTCAAAACAACAGAAATCCCATAATTAAAATTCCTCAAACATACATGTATTTTACACCATTTTAAAGATACACTTGTTGTAAATCCAGCCACAGTGTCCGATTTCAAAAAGGCTTTACGACGAAAGCAAACCAAACGATTATGTTAGGTGAGTGCCTATTCACAGAATAACACAGCCATTTTTTCAGCCAAAGAGAGGATTCACAAAAAGCAGAAATATAGATAAAATGAATCACTAACCTTTGATGATCTTCATCAGATGACACTCATAGGACTTCATGTATGTTTTGTTCGGTAAAGTTCATATTTCGTCTTACGGCGCCTTATGTTCAGAAGTTCCAAAACATCCTTTGATTTTGCAGAGAGCCACATCAATTTACAGGAATACTCATAATAAACATTGCTAAAAGATACAACTGTTATGCATGGAATTTTAGATGCACTTCTCCTTAATGCAACCGCTGTGTCAGATTTCAAAAAAGCTTTACGGAAAAAGCAAACCATGCAATAATCTGAGTCGGCGCTCAGAGCCCAATCAAGACACAAATATATCCGCCATATTGTGCAGTCAACATAAGTCAGAAATAACATTATAAACATTCACTAACCTTTGATGATCTTCATCAGAATGCACTCCCAGGAATCCCAGTTCCACAATAAATGTTTGTTTTGTTCGATAATGTCCATCATTTATGTCCAAATTCCTCCTTGTTGTTCTAGCGTTCAGTACACTTTCCAAACTCACGACGCGCGGGCAAGTCCAGCGGAAAGTACGGACGAAAAGTAAACAAAGTTATATTACAGTCCGTAAAAACATGACAAACGAAGTATTGAATCAATCTTTAGGATGTTTTTAACATAATTCTTCAATAATGTTCCAACCGAAGAATTCCTTTGTCTTCAGAAGTGCGATGGAACAGAGCTCGCTCTCACATGAACGCGCATGGTCAGCGCATGTTCAGCTCATGATAGACCTTACTCAATCCCCTCTCATTCACCCCCACTTCACAGTAGAAGCATCAGACAAGGTTCTAAAGACTGTTGACATCTAGTGGAAGCCTTAGGAAGTGCAACATTACCAATATCCCACTGTATCTTCAATAGGAGCTGAGTTGAAAATCGACCAACCTCAGATTTCCCACTTCCTGGTTGGATTCTTTCTCAGGTTTTTGCCTGCCATATGAGTTCTGTTATACTCACAGACATCATTCAAACAGTTTTAGAAACTTCAGAGTGTTTTCTATCCAAATCTACTAATATTCTAGCTTTTATGGCTTTGTAGCAGGCCGTTTACTCTGGGCATGCTTTTCATCCAGATGTGAAAATACTGCCCCCTACCCCAAAGAAGTTAATGGCTGTGATAGGAGAAAACTGAGGATAGACTTACTCCACAATACTAACCTAATTGACAGAGTGAAAAGAAGGAAGCCTGTACAGAATAAAAATATTCAAAACATGCATCCTGTTTGTAAAAATGAACTAAAGTAAAACTGCAAAATATTTGTCAAAGAAATTGTCTATGTCCTGCATACAAAGTGTTATGCTTGGGGCAAATCCAGCACAACACATCACTGAGTACCACTCTTCATATTTTCAAGCATATTGCTGGCTGCATCATGTTATGGGTATGCTTGTCATCGGCAAGGACTGGGGAGTTTTTCAGGATAAAAATTTATGGAATAGATCGAAGCACAGGGAACATCCTAGAGGAAAATCTGGTTCTGTCTGCTTTCCAACAGACACTGGGATACAAATTCACCTTTCAGCAAGACTAACCTAAAACACAAGGTCAAATATACACAGGAGTTGCTTACCAAGACCACATTGAATGTTCCTGAGTGGCCTAGTTATAGTTTTGACTTAAATCGGCTTGAAAATCTATGGCAAGGCTTGAAAATGGCTGTCTAGCAATGATCAACAACCAATTTGACAGAGCTTGAAGAATTGTAAAAATAATAATGTACACATCCAGGTGTGCAAAGCTCTTAGAGACTTACCCAGAAAGACTCACAGCTGTAATCGCTGCCAAAGGTGATTTGAGCTTGTATTGACTCAGGGGTGTGAATACTTATATAAATTAGATATTTCCTTATTTAAATTTCAATACATTTGAAAAAAATTCTAAAAACATGTTCTCACTTTGTAATTATGGTGTATTGTGTGTAGATGAGTGATAAATAAAATCTATATTATGCATTTTGAATTCAGGCTGTAACACAAGAAAATGTGGAATAAGTCAAGGTGTTTTAATACTTTCTGAAGGCACTGTATACTCACTCACTCACTCACTCACTCACTCACTCACTCACTCACTCACTCACTCACTCACACTATGTTGACACTCCCACACAAAACCCGACACAACACAGACATGTATACATACACGCACACACACTTTTACACTCATAATTTGCTGCTTTGTTTTACTCTTATCTATCCGGATGCCTAGTCACTTTACCCTGCCTTCATGTACACATCTACCTCAAGTACCTTGTACCTCTGCACATTGATCTGGTACTGGTACTCCCTGTATATACTGTAGCTCCATTCTTGTGCATTTAATTTTATTTCTCGTGTGTTACTATTTTATAAAAAAAATGTTACTTTTAAATTCTGAATCATTGAGAAGGGATTGTAAGCAAGCATTTCACGGTAAAGTCTACACCTGTTGTGTTTGGCGCATGTGCCATCAAATTTGATTTGAGTAGGACTGTGAATGGATATGACTGAAAAGGACTGTGGATGGATATGACTG
This sequence comes from Salvelinus namaycush, assembly GCF_016432855.1. Taxonomy (NCBI): domain Eukaryota; kingdom Metazoa; phylum Chordata; class Actinopteri; order Salmoniformes; family Salmonidae; genus Salvelinus; species Salvelinus namaycush. The sequence goes on from NC_052335.1 coordinate 28,078,015, forward strand.
AAAAGGACTATGGATGGATATGACTGAAAAGGACTATGGATGGATATGACTGAAAAGGACTGTGAATGGATATGACTGAAAAGGACTGTGAATGGATATGACTGAAAAGGACTGTGGATGAATATGACTGAAAAGGACTGAATGGATATGACTGAAAAGGACTGTGGATGGATATTACAGGTAGTGGGACAATTAGAGTATTGACATGCTGCCTCTTGGTAACTGTTACTGAAACATTTCATACAATTTTGAGCAAGCATTTAAATGAGTGGGAGAAAAAAAAGTAGGCCACTGTGTGTGTGTGTGTGTGTGTGTGTGTAAAATGCCCAAAATGGGACTCCCCCCTCTCTAGCCTGATTAATGGGGGGGGGGGGGGGGCGTACCAAGGGATACCATGCCAGTATGTGTATGCTGATAGATTTATTATAAGGCCAATACGCTGCTGGACTCTTCACCGACCATTGCTCTCCACTCAGGGCTGAATCAATGTTTATTAGCGCTGCTGAAAGAGTTCTGTCATTAACAGATCTGCTTTAATAAGACGAAACAGGTTGATGTACCGATGAGGCCTGATGCAAATGAGGGTTGCGTCCCCAAAATGGTACATTATTCCCTACATAGTCCACTTCTTTTGGCCAGAGCTCAATGGACCATGGTCAAAAGTAGTGCACTAAATAAGACATAGCGTGACATTTGGGATGCAGACAGGGACTGAGTGCCAGAACGTTTAGTTGTAACACCGTAAACTATCTGATTTTATTAGACCCACACACATATTTACAGGGTGTGCATCCCAAAAGGCACCCTATTCCCATAGGTCTCTGGTCAAAAGTAGTGCACTATGTAAGGAGTTGGCCACATTTAAATGGGGCGCCGTTTGTAACATGCTGTACATTGTGAAAAATATTTATTCCCTGACACAAAATGGCCTGCAAACATTGCAATCTTTTTGCCCACAAAATGACACACGTGGCCAAATGAGGTCAAAACTAGACAAAACATCTTTAATGTAAACAACGACTGGGTAAAGGATTTGTAGCACTAAATGATGTGCTTATGATGTGTTGTGTATCCACTATGGCTTTGCTACTGTGGCCCAGTCATGCTGTTGAGTGTGTGTGTGTTATCGGTGAATGTGTGTGTAATCTTTGTGTGTGTAGTCTGTGAATGTGTGTTAAATGAAGCTAATGTGCATTTGATGCCAGGGACAAATGGTTCTCTCAAGGCAGACTGGGCACATGAATCTTGGCCCATTACTCTGACAGGCACATACAGTGCCTTCAGAAAGTATTCACCCCACTTTACTTTTCCACATTTTGTTTTTTCACATCCTGAATTTAAAATGGATTAAATGTGTTTTTTTTTGTCACTGGTCTGCACACAATACTCCATAATGTCAAAGTGGAATTATGTTTTTCTAAATTTTTGCAAATTAATTAAAAATGAAAAGCCGAAATGTCTTGAGTCAATAAGTATTAAACTCTTTTGTTATGACAAGCCTAAATAAGTTCAGGAGTACCAATGTGCTTAACAAGTCACATAAGTTGCATAGACTCTCACTAATAGTGTTTAACATGATTTTTGAATGACTACTTTAACTCTGTACCCCACACACAAGTATCCGTAAGGTCCCTTAGTCAAGTAGTGAATTTCAAACACAGATTCAGCCACAAAGACCAGAGCGGTTTTCCAATGCCTCAGAAAGAAGGGTACCTGTTGGTAGATGGGTAAAAAAAAATAAGACATTGAATATCCCTTTGAGCATGGTAAAGTTATTAATTACACTTTGGGTGGTATATCAATACGACCTAACTCGGTTGCCGGAAAGGAAGGAAACCGCTCAGGGATATCACCATGAGGCCAATGGTGACTTAAAAAAAGTTAGGAGTTTAATGACTGTGATAAGAGAACTGAGGATGGGTCAACAACATTTTAGTTACTCCATAATACTAACCTAAATGACAGAGTGAAAAGAAGGAAGACTGTACAGAATACAAATATTCCAAACATGCATCCTGTTTGCAATAAGGTACTAAAGTAAAACTGAAAAAAAATGTGACAAAGAAATTAACTTTATGTCCTGAATACAAAGCGTTATGTTTGGGGCAAATCCAACAAACCTCATCACTGAGTACCATTCTTTGTATTTTCAAGCATGGTGGTGGCTGCATCATGTTATGGGTATGCTTGTCATTGGCAAGAACTAGGGATTTATTTTTATATATATATATATAAACTGAATAGTGTTAAGCACCTGCAAAATCCTATAGGGAAACCTGGCTCAGTCTGCTTTCCAACAGACACTAGGAGACAATTTCACCTTTCAGCAGGACAATAACCTAAAACACAAGGACAAATATATACTGGAGTTGCTTACCAAGATGACATTGAATGTTCCTGAGTGGCCTAGTTCGAGTTTTGTCTTAAATCGTCTTGAAAATCTATGGCAACTTGAGAATGGCTTTCTAGCAATGATCAATAACCAACTTGACAGCTTGAAGAATTGTAAAAATAATAATGTGCAAATATTGTAAAATCCAGGTGTGCAAAGCTCTTAGAGACATACCCAGAAAGACTCACAGCTGTAATTACTGACAAAGGTGATTCTAACATGTATTGGTTTGGAGTACTTATGTAAATGAGATATTTATGCATTTCATTTTCAATAAATTTGCAAACATTTCCAAAAACATGTTTTCACTTTGTAATTATGGGGTATTTTGTGTATATGGGTGAGGAAAAAATGTCATCCATTTTGAATTCAGGCAGTGACATAACAAGATGTGGAGTAAGTCAAGGGGATGAATACTTTCTGAAGGCACTGTTTATGGCGCAGGGGACAGGGAGGATGTAGGGAAGGAGAGAGACGGGGAGGATGGAGGGAAGGAAGGAAGGAGAGAGACGGGAAGGAAGGAGAGAGACGGGGAGGATGGAGGGAAGGAAGGAGAGAGACGGGGAGGATGGAGGGAAGGAAGGAGAGAGACGGGGAGGATGGAGGGAAGGAAGGAGAGAGACGGGGAGGATGGAGGGAAGGAAGGAGAGAGACGGGGAGGATGGAGGGAAGGAAGGAGAGAGACGGGGAGGATGGAGGGAAGGAAGGAGAGAGACGGGGAGGATGGAGGGAAGGAAGGAGAGAGACGGGGAGGATGGAGGGAAGGAAGGAGAGAGACGGGGAGGATGGAGGGAAGGAAGGAGAGAGACGGGGAGGATGGAGGGAAGGAGAGACATTGAGGGTGGGGGGAAGGAGAGACATTGAGGGTGGGGGGAAGGAGAGACATTGAGGGTGGGGGGAAGGAGAGACATTGAGGGTGGGGGGAAGGAGAGACATTGAGGGTGGGGGGAAGGAGAGACATTGAGGGTGGGGGGAAGGAGAGACTGAGGGTGGGGGGAAGGAGAGACGGGGAGGATGGAGGGAAGGAAGGAGAGAGACGGGGAGGATGGAGGGAAGGAAGGAGAGAGACGGGGAGGATGGAGGGAAGGAAGGAGAGAGACGGGGAGGATGGAGGGAAGGAAGGAGAGAGACGGGGAGGATGGAGGGAAGGAAGGAGAGAGACGGGGAGGATGGAGGGAAGGAAGGAGAGAGACGGGGAGGATGGAGGGAAGGAAGGAGAGAGACGGGGAGGATGGAGGGAAGGAGAGAGACGGGGAGGATGGAGGGAAGGAAGGAGAGAGACGGGGAGGATGGAGGGAAGGAAGGAGAGAGACGGGGAGGATGGAGGGAAGGAAGGAGAGAGACGGGGAGGATGGAGGGAAGGAAGGAGAGAGACGGGGAGGATGGAGGGAAGGAAGGAGAGAGACGGGGAGGATGGAGGGAAGGAAGGAGAGAGACGGGGAGGATGGAGGGAAGGAGAGACATTGAGGGTGGGGGGAAGGAGAGACATTGAGGGTGGGGGGAAGGAGAGACATTGAGGGTGGGGGGAAGGAGAGACATTGAGGGTGGGGGGAAGGAGAGACATTGAGGGTGGGGGGAAGGAGAGACATTGAGGGTGGGGGGAAGGAGAGACATTGAGGGTGGGGGGAAGGAGAGACATTGAGGGTGGGGGGAAGGAGAGACATCAAGGGTAAAGGGAATGGGAGACATCGAGGGTGGAGAAATAGTGAATATTATGTCTGTGATTGATTATAAACAGTTAATCACCTCTCTCTCTGTATTTAGGTATGCTCTCCACTTCCTGGTTCAGAGTGGGCTCACCTATGGCATCATGATCCTCACTGGAGTAGAACACATGCACAAGTAAGTCCAGTGTGTCTGTGTCTTTCTGTGTGTTCTAGTGCCTGTGTTGGTGTGTTGTCCAGGGTATGAGTAGTCTATGAAGGCCTGTCTGAATTATGATGTGCAGACTGGCTACAGATGTCATGCTGGACTTACTCCAGAGTGGCCGTGGCTGCTGCCGGACCAATAATGTTCAAAACATCAAGCAGAGGCAGGCACACAGTGACTCGCAACGTCATCTCAACATCGCACACTGTGTTTCCCATCAGCCACTTCTTTACTTCTCATAAATCACTCTCCGGGAGTCGACCTGCATGTACCAGCAGACCACCGCAGCCGCCCGCTCTTATTTTTCAAATGTATATCTGTTACACGCTGAGATCATTGGAACACATTTTTATTCTGAATTTAGTAAAGTAACTGGGGCAGTAAAAGTGTGATTAATCATAAGTTCTTTAAATGTGAGAGCCGTGTGTGCATACATGCGTATGTGCGTGCATTTTGTATGTGTGTGCGCGCTTCAGGAGTGGTGACCTAGCTCTACAGTTTATCATTATCTGTGTTGTAGCTAACCGTGGTGTGCTGACCACAGGCAGACTACTAGATACATACAGCAGCATGTCCTGGAATACTTAACTGAGCCGTCTTGGCTAGCGGCTCCTGTCGCTAATGAAGTGATAAGATCCGTTCCTCTCTGTCTGTCTCTCTGTCTGTCTGTCTGAGGCGAAGTGACTGTTAAGGCGCCGGCGTAATCGTCCTGGGTTGCATCCCAAATGGCACCCTATTCCCTTTTATAGTGCACTACTTTTGAACATAGGGCTCTGGTCAAAAATGGTGTACTATACAGGGAATTAGATGCCATTTGGGATCCCTGATGAGGGATTGAAAGCTGACCTGGTGATAATGATGATTGGCTATCATTCCTTCCTGTTGCTTACCACCTGTTGGTGGCCATTTTTTTCGTTTTTCTCTGGCTTCATCACTTTAATAACGTCTTCTAATTATTTCCCCTTTGATCTCCTGTGTCTTATTGCTGGTTGCGTCCACCGCCAGTTGTTTTCAGACAAATGAGCATCAAAGCATATGAGCCTCCTCTAGCTCACCCTGTCTTTATCCTCTGCTTGCCCAGCTGGGGCACCTCTCTGTGGGGTTGCTAACTAGTTGAGTCCCATGCCCCATCTGCAGGCCCAGAGGAAACTAATTATATAGATTACTTTGATGTTCAATTGATACTACAGTGGGAAAAATAGGATTGAACAGGGTGGCAAAGAGTAGCAGACTACTGTTATTTTCTTTCTTTCTTTGTCTCCAGTTGTGTGGGTAAGAGATTGTGGTACCAGAGGTGTTCTGTCACTGAAGAGGGGTGGTGGTGGTAGCTGTCTGGCTGATCTGGACCAGAGGTGTTCTGTCACTGAAGAGGGGTGGTGGTGGTAGCTGTCTGGCTGATCTGGACCAGAGGTGTTCTGTCACTGAAGAGGGGTGGTGGTAGCTGCCTGGCTGATCTGGACCAGAGGTGTTCTGTCACTGAAGAGGGGTGGTGGTGGTAGCTGTCTGGCTGATCTGGACCAGAGGTGTTCTGTCACTGAAGAGGGGTGGTGGTGGTGGCTGTCTGGCTGATCTGGACCAGAGGTGTTCTGTCACTGAAGAGGGGTGGTGGTGGTGGTAGCTGTCTGGCTGATCTGGACCAGAGGTGTTCTGTCACTGAAGAGGGGTGGTGGTGGTAGCTGTCTGGCTGATCTGGACCAGAGGTGTTCTGTCACTGAAGAGGGGTGGTGGTGGTAGCTGTCTGGCTGATCTGGACCAGAGGTGTTCTGTCACTGAAGAGGGGTGGTGGTGGTAGCTGTCTGGCTGATCTGGACCAGAGGTGTTCTGTCACTGAAGAGGGGTGGTGGTGGTGGCTGTCTGGCTGATCTGGACCAGAGGTGTTCTGTCACTGAAGAGGGGTGGTGGTGGTGGTAGCTGTCTGGCTGATCTGGACCAGAGGTGTTCTGTCACTGAAGAGGGGTGGTGGTGGTGGCTGTCTGGCTGATCTGGACCAGAGGTGTTCTGTCACTGAAGAGGGGTGGTGGTGGTGGTAGCTGTCTGGCTGATCTGGACCAGAGGTGTTCTGTCACTGAAGAGGGGTGGTGGTGGTGGTAGCTGTCTGGCTGATCTGGACCAGAGGTGTTCTGTCACTGAAGAGGGATGGTGGTGGTGGCTGTCTGGCTGATCTGATTCAGTGTTCCAAGCCACACACTGACGCGCATGTCCTCAGGTGTGACGCGCATGTCCTCAGGTGTGACGCGCATGTCCTCAGGTGTGACGCGCATGTCCTCAGGTGTGACGCGCATGTCCTCAGGTGTGACGCGCATGTCCTCAGGTGTGACGCGCATAGTCACAGGTTCTCACAGTGGTGCTGAACGAGCAGAGTGCTCTGAATGCCCTCCCCCCTCCACCCGAGTCTCTCCATCCTGACCTTAGTGTTCTGCAGGGAGCTCGACTGCATGCGTCATCGCCACGGAGTGTGTGAACAGACTGAGAGTGTGTTGTACTCCCAGAGACTTGAAACATGTCTCCCCTAACATACTCACACACTTATTTCCTCCCTATGGGGATGTGTGTGTGTTGTGCACATGTACTGGCTGTGCATGCTGTCTGAGGCTGTGTTCCAAACACCACCCTATTTCCATCCCCTATGGGTCCTAGTCAAGAGTAGTACCCTAAATAGGGAATAGGGTGCCATTTTGGGAGGCTGTCTGGGAGTAGCAGGGCCATTATATCCACTTTGCCTCATTACTGAGTTCAGAGGAAGGGAGGGAGAATGGAAGAATGGGAGGGAGCAGAGTGTGGGAGCAGAGTGTGGGAGGGAGGGAGGGAGGAAGAGGGTAGGCTAGGTGTAGATGAGGATGAGAGAGTGAGATCGAGAGAGGGTGGAAGAAAGATGGAGAAAGATGTGCCAAGGACATACCAAGCTTTAAGCTAGTGCATACAGAGCAACACAGAGCCCCTGCCAAATCACCTGCTCTGCTCAATAATGAGACTGCAGGAGCAGGTGTGTGGCTGACAGACTGGCTGACAGACTGGCTGGCTGGCTGAAACACAAGCTGCTCTACATCCTGCCGGGATGATTATGGGATTTTGTCACCTTAAAGAGAAACATGTCAAGGAAGTTGAAGGTCATTATTTGACTGATTTACCCGGATCCCTGTTGTCATCCATGTGTTCTGTTTGTATTTCCCCCTTGTCTCTTTTACTGGCAGTAATGCAGAGGCTGTGTAGTGTAACATATCCCTGTATCAGTCTCATTTGGCTCTGTTACCAGACCACTCATCATTCATGTTAATGGTCATGGGAACACCATGCAGCACCACATCCAGACTGCATCACATCACCACAGCAGACCGCACCACATCCCCACAGCACCACATCCGGACCGCACCACATCCCCACAGCAGACCGCACCACATCCCCACAGCAGACCGCACCACATCCCCACAGCACCACATCCGGACCGCACCACATCCCCACAGCAGACCGCACCACATCCCCACAGCAGACCGCACCACATCCCCACAGCAGACCGCACCACATCCCCACAGCACCACATCCGGACCGCACCACATCCCCACATCCGGACCGCACCACATCCCCACAGCAGACCGCACCACATCCCCACAGCAGACCGCACCACATCCCCACAGCAGACCGCACCACATCCCCACAGCAGACCGCACCACATCCCCACAGCAGACCGCACCACATCCCCACAGCAGACCGCACCACATCCCCACAGCAGACCGCACCACATCCCCACAGCAGACCGCACCACATCCCCACAGCAGACCGCACCACATCCCCACAGCAGACCGCACCACATCCCCACAGCAGACCGCACCACATCCCCACAGCAGACCGCACCACATCCCCACAGCAGACCGCACCACATCCCCACAGCAGACCGCACCACAGCACCACAGCAGACCGCACCACAGCACCACAACATACTTATTGTCCTCTTCAGATCATCAGGGAAACGGGGATACCTAGTCAGTTGTACAACTGAATGTATTCAACTGAAATGTGTCTTCCCCATTTAACCCAACCCCTCTGAATCAGAGAGGTGCGGGGGGCTGCCTTAATCGACATCCACGTCTTCGGCGCCCAGGGAACAGTGGGTTAACAGCCTTGTTCGGGGGCAAAACTACATATTTTTACCTTGTCAGCTCGGGGATTCGATCCAGCAACCTTTCGGTTACTGGCCCGGCGCTCTAACCACTAGGCTACCTGCCGATCATGAAGACGATCACAGCTACATAAATATCTTTGCTGTTTTCCTACACTGAAGGAATTGATTAAGAAGCAAATCAATGCTAGTTTCACAACTCAGACAACTGTTAACAAAATATTACATGAATGGATGTGGAAGATTGGAAATTGAGGCTATACATTTGCTGCTAAATCCAGAACAAATTCCAGAAAGTGTACAGTATTATATAGAGCCATTATTGCATGGAACTCCCTTCCATCTCATATTGCTCAAATGAACAGCAAACCTGGTTTAAAAAACACCTCACAGCACAACTCCTCTTCCCTATTTGACCTAGTTAGTTTGTGTGTACGTATTCATATGAAGGCCAAGTGTACATTTTTTAAATGTATGTAGTTCTGTCCTTGATGTTGTTGTCTATTAATGTTCTGTATTATTTCATGTTTTGTGTGGACCCCAGGAAGAGTAGCTGCTGCTTTCACAACAGCTAATGGGAATCCTAATAAAATACGAACTACTTACATAAGTGTACATAGATGTTCATCTAGCTTACTGTAGTGAACTATAGTGATTTTGTCTGTCTGTATATTTTACCTCAGGTACTGTCTGGTGGTAGCCCTGGGCTATCTCAGCTTCTGTCAGATCACACGCGTGTACGTCTTCGACTATGGCATGTACTCTGCTGACTTCACAGGGTAAGACTTCTCTTTTTCTCTCCGTCTGTGGGTTTGGGTCAGGGCTTGGGTGGAGTAATACAGTGCCCTGATGTCCTCATTTAACATTGTGTTGGAAGACTGTGCGAAACCATGCCTGAATTAATGGGACAGCTTTATAAACGACTATAGCTTTTTTTTCATGATAACTCTCTTATTCCCTTTCCCCCTTCTCTCTCTTTCATACTGCTCCCTCTCTCGCTCTCCCTCTTTCTCTCTCCCTCTTTCTCTCTCCCTCTTTCTCTCTCCCTCTTTCTTTCTCTCTCTCTCTCTCTCTCTCTCTCTCTCTCTCTCTCTCTCTCTCTCTCTTTCTCTCTCTCTCTTTCTCTCTCTCTCTTTCTCTCTCTCTTTCTCTTTCTCTCTCTTTCTCTCTCTCTTTTTTCTCCATATTTTTCTATTTCCATCTCTCTCCCTCTCTCTCTCTCCTTCCCCCTCCCTCCTCTCTCTCTCCATCTTTTTCTATTTCCATCTCTCTCTCTCCCTCTCTCTCTCACTCTCTCCCTCTCTCTCTCCCTCTCTCTCTCGCTCTCTCTCTCACTCTCTCCCTCTCTCTCTCGCTCTCTCTCTTTCTCTCTGTCTCTCTCAGGCCTATGATGGTGATAACACAGAAGATCACCAGTTTGGCGTTTGAAATCCATGATGGTAAGAAGCTTATTTTCTTCAAACCAGACATGGAGTATATATACTCATCAAAAATATAACCGCAACATGCAAAAATGTATTAGGACCTAATCAATGGATTTCACATGACTGGGAATACAGCAATGCATCTGTTGGTCACAGAAACCTTAAAAAAAAAAAAGTAGGGGCGTGGATCAGAAAACCAGTCAGTATCTGGTGTGACTACCCTTTACCCCATGCAGTGCGACATCTCTTTCGCATAGAGATGATCAGCCTGTTGATTGTGGCCTGAGGAATGTTGTCCGACTCCTCTTCAATGGCTGTGCGAAGTTGCTGTATATTGGTGGGAACTGGAATACGCTGTCGTACAAATCAATCCAGAGCATTCCAAACGTGCTTAATGGGTGACGTCTGGTGAACTGGGACATTTTCAGCTTCCGGGAATTGTGTACAGATCCTTTCGACATTATCATGCTGAAACGAGGTGATTGCGGTGGATGAATGGCATGACAATGGGCCTCAGGATCTCATATAGTTATCTCTGTGCATTCAAATTGCCATTGATAAAATGGAGGCTGCTGAGGGGAGGACGGCTAATAATAATGTCTGTAACGGATCAAATAGAATGGCATCAAACACATGGACACCATGTGTTTGATGTATTTGATACCATTCCACTAATTCCGCTCCAGCTATTACCACGAGTCTGTCCTCCCCAAATATGGTGCCATCAACCTCCTGTGGATAAAGTTAATTGTGTTAGTTGTCCATCGCTTATGTCTGCCCATACCATAACCCCACCACCACCATGGGGCACTCTGTTCACAACGTTGACATCAGCAACCCGCCATCTCACACTTTGCCATACACTTGGTCTGTGGTTGAGAGGCCGTTTGGACGTACTGCCAAATGATTAAAAAAACGACGTTGGAGGCAGCTCATGGTAGAGAAATTAAGATGTGTGACAAAACTGCACATTTTAGAGTGGCCTTTTGTCCCCAGCACAAGGTGCACCTGTGTAATGATCATGCTGTTTAATCGGCTTCTTGATTTGCCACACCTTTCAGGTGGATGGATTATCTTGACAAAGGAGAAATGCTCACTAACAGGGATGTAAACAAAATGTGAGAGAAATAAGCTTTTTGTTTGTATGGAACATTTCTGGGATCTTTTATTTCAGCTCTTGAAACATGGGACCAACACTTTACATTTTGCATTTATATTTTTGTTCAGTGTATTTCTGGATTAGTCACATGTCTCTTCCTCTGAAGTCAGATGGATGAAAAGGAAGGAAACTTTAGTAACATGGGGTATTCCTCACATCACAATGCCCACATGGCTGGAATATCTCACATACCATCTCTATTTTTCCATAGAGATGTGGAGGAGTTGGATCATACGGTTGTATTGTTTGTGAGCACACTGTTTCTATTGTACTCTGATAACTGAACGAACAGAAGGTAAAAGAGAGAAAGAAAGCAGAATAGAAAGTATGTTTGAGAGAATAAGATTCAATAGTTTCTCAAAAAGAATAGCTACACACACACACACGGTGACTCGCTCTGCTCTGGAACAGTGTTTCCCAACTCCAGTCCTCCAGTAGATCCCAACAGCACACCTTTTCCTTGTAGCCTTGGACAAACACAGCTGATTCAACTCATTGAGGGCTTGATGATTCGTTGACAAGTTGAATCCGGTGTGGGGAAAACTGGAGGACTGGAGTTGGGAACCACTGGTCTCACCTGTCACATGACGCTCCAAGCTGCATTTCTTGATCCTGTTGGATCCCCTGTGGTGCCTCTCTCTCTCTCCTGCCTTTTTCCCCATCCTCCTCCTACGTTATATTGCATTACACCTATTATCCTTGAACCCTGCGCTACATTCTCCTATCTACAAGTAACTGCCAAAATAAAGGAAACACCAACATAAAGTGTCTTAATAGGGCGTTGGGCACCACGAGCCAGAACAGCTTCAATGCAACTTGGCATAGATTCTACAAGTGTCTGGAATTCTATCGGAGGGATTCGAAACCATTCTTCCATGAGAAATTCCATAATTTTGTGTTTTGTTGATGGTGGTGGAAAACGCCATCTCTGGCACTGCTCCAGAGTCTTCCATAAGTGTTCAATTGGGTTGAGGGAGATCTGGTGACTGAGACGACCATGGCACAGGGTTTACATTGTTTTCATGCTCATTAAACCATTCAGTGACCACTCGTCCCCTGTGGATGGGGATATTGTCATCTTATTGGGGCAGACGCATGGTAGAAAAAAGAATAGCCAAAAGAATGGCCTGCTCAGCATTTTTATACATGACCCTAAGCATGCTGGGAAGTGAATTGCTTAATTAACTCAGGAACCACACCTATGTGGAAGCACCTGCTTTTAATGTACTTTGAATCCCTCATTTACTCAAGTGTTTGCATTATTTTGGCAGTTACCTGTATCTATGTACAGTATGTATGTAAACTCAGCAAAAAAATAAACGTCCTCTCACTGTCAACTGTGTTTATTTTCAGCAAACTTAACATGTGTAAATATTTGTATGAACATAACAAGATTCAACAACCGAGACATAAACTGAACAAGTTCCACAGACATGTGACTAACAGAAATGGAATAATGTGTTCCTGAACAAAAGGGGGGTCAAAATCAAAAGTAACAGTCAGTATCTGGTGTGGCCACCAGCTGCATTAAGTACTGCAGTGCATCTCCTCCTCATGGACTACACCAGATTTGCCAGTTCTTGCTGTGAGATGTTACCCCACTCTTCCACCAAGGCACTGCAAGTTCCCAGACATTTCTGGGGGGGGAGTGTGTGTGTGTGTGTGTGTGTGTGTGTGTGTGTGTGTGTGTGTGTGTGTGAGAGACAAAGTAGACTCTGCTCCCTGGCTTCCTTCACCTAGGTGAAGGCCTGTGACAGATGCTAGGGACATCTAGCCTGGTCCCAGATCTGTTTGTGCTGTCTTGCCAACTAGCAAGAGTTATGGGACATCCTGATTGGCCAGTGTTTTACTGTGTTCCCAGTATGGGACATTGTGGTTGGCCTGTGTTTGCTACTTCCCTTGGTACCTGTTCGATCTAACAAGACAGAAAGGTCTGTTTGAGATCCAAACTAAAGGTGGATGAAATGACCTCGTGTTTGGAAATGAACTTGTCCTAGTGTAAGCATTCTGGAATGTGTTCTTTCTGCCCTTTTTTAGCAGTCACTCATGCAGTCTTGTAGTCTGTCCTTGTGTCAAACAAAACCAAACAAGTCTGTGCTCAGGTCCGACATTACCACCCTTACTCCGTTCTCATTGTCTAGGGAGTCTGAGTTATGCCCTACTGTGTTGTTAGTTATTGAGCCTGTTAATGGAGCCAGATTTGGGGCGACGGTGCCGCCCAGTATTGGTGTTGGCACCTCTCCTCTCCTCCAGTCCCCAGCAGGCATTAGGCTGTAATGTGAGCTGATTAGCTGTGCTAATCTTGTTATCAGCATAATGGCCGCCATAAACAACACAGAATTATTCGGCCTGTTTCACTCCGTTCGCCTCGTCCCCGGTGTGCGGCGCGGGACAAGACAAAGCGCTGCGGCGTGGAGGCGGGGTTGGTGAGACAACAGGGACGCGCACTTCCTGGAAGTCAATTTATCCTCCTTTAATTAGCCCATAGATCAGCGGGGACCTGCAGAGAGTGAGAAAGAGAGACCACAGGGATGTAATGGATATCATTACCCACACAGGACAGACACAGGAGAGGACAAGACACTACTGAGTTCTCAGACCACTGCCTCTCTCTGGGACTAAGCCTATGGGCAGGGAATGGTGGCCTCACCCGTGTCAACCATGTACTGTATGTAGACTGTTATGACATGTTGTTTTCATTCCCTTCCATTGCAAAGTCAGTATCTTTGAATTAACTTTGAAACCAAACCCCACTGATCAAAAGCAAGCATTACATATGAGTTCTTCTCTACCTCCCTCCCCCAACAGGAATGTGCCGGAAAGAGGAGCAGCTGACCCCAAATCAGAAAGTCCTGGCTATAAGGTATGTTTTACAGGTATGTTTTAGTTATTTTGAGTAGAAAATGGCCGCTTCCTGTATGAGCCTGTGAGGACGGTCTAATTGGCTGTCTAGTCTGGGGGATGACAATACCCTCTTCCACAGGGCACAAGTGGTCACTGAATGGTTTGTTAGGGTTGGGACATTATTCCACAGGCCACAATCAACAACCTGATCAACGCTATACGAAGAAGATATGTCGCGCTGCATGAGGCAAATAGTGGCCACACCAGATGCTGACTAGCTCCATAGCCATGGTGTGCACAACATTTGAGAGAAATATGCTTTTTGTGTGTATGGAACATTTCTGGGATCTTTTATTTCAGCTCATGAAACATGGGACCAACACTTTACATGTTGCATTTATATTTTTGTTCAGTGTGTATTGTTGTTTCTCTGGAGAGAGAAATGCTTTGGGGATTCTAACTATGCATGTATCACAGTCTGTACTGTCACTGTAATTACTGTAGTGACTGTTGTGATTGTCTGTGAGAGACCGTTTCTTTGTGTCACAGCCCTTACTGTCAATGTGTTGTGATGGTCTGTGTGTCACAGCCCTTACTGTCACTGTTGACTGTGTTGTGATGGTCTTTGTGTCACAGCCCTTACTGCCACTGTTGACTGTGTTGTGATGGTCTGTGTGTCACAGCCCTTACTGCCACTGTTGACTGTGTTGTGATGGTCTGTGTGTCACAGCCCTTACTGCCACTGTTGACTGTGTTGTGATGGTCTGTGTGTCACAGCCCTTACTGCCACTTGACTGGGTTGTGGTGGTCTGTGTGTCACAGCCCTTACTGCCACTGTTGACTGTGTTGTGATGGTCTGTGTGTCACAGCCTTACTGTTGACTGTGTTGTGATGGTCTGTGTGTCACAGCCCTTACTGCCACTTGACTGTGTTGTGGTGGTCTGTGTGTCACAGCCTTACTGTTGACTGTGTTGTGATGGTCTGTGTGTCACAGCCCTTACTGCCACTTGACTGTGTTGTGGTGGTCTGTGTGTCACAGCCCTTACTGCCACTTGACTGTGTTGTGGTGGTCTGTGTGTCACAGCCCTTACTGCCACTTGACTGTGTTGTGGTGGTCTGTGTCACAGCCTTACTGTTGACTGTGTTGTGGTGGTCTGTGTGTCACAGCCCTTACTGCCACTTGACTGTGTTGTGGTGGTCTGTGTGTCACAGCCCTTACTGCCACTGTTGACTGTGTTGTGGTGGTCTGTGTGTCACAGCCCTTACTGCCACTGTTGACTGTGTTGTGGTGGTCTGTGTGTCACAGCCTTACTGTTGACTGTGTTGTGATGGTCTGTGTGTCACAGCCTTACTGTTGACTGTGTTGTGATGGTCTGTGTGTCACAGCCTTACTGTTGACTGTGTTGTGATGGTCTGTGTGTCACAGCCCTTACTGCCACTTGACTGTGTTGTGGTGGTCTGTGTGTCACAGCCTTACTGTTGACTGTGTTGTGATGGTCTGTGTGTCACAGCCCTTACTGCCACTTGACTGTGTTGTGGTGGTCTGTGTGTCACAGCCCTTACTGCCACTTGACTGTGTTGTGGTGGTCTGTGTGTCACAGCCCTTACTGCCACTTGACTGTGTTGTGGTGGTCTGTGTGTCACAGCCCTTACTGCCACTTGACTGTGTTGTGGTGGTCTGTGTGTCACAGCCTTACTGTTGACTGTGTTGTGGTGGTCTGTGTGTCACAGCCCTTACTGCCACTTGACTGTGTTGTGGTGGTCTGTGTGTCACAGCCTTACTGTTGACTGTGTTGTGATGGTCTGTGTGTCACAGCCCTTACTGCCACTTGACTGTGTTGTGGTGGTCTGTGTGTCACAGCCCTTACTGCCACTTGACTGTGTTGTGGTGGTCTGTGTGTCACAGCCCTTACTGCCACTTGACTGTGTTGTGGTGGTCTGTGTCACAGCCTTACTGTTGACTGTGTTGTGGTGGTCTGTGTGTCACAGCCCTTACTGCCACTTGACTGTGTTGTGGTGGTCTGTGTGTCACAGCCCTTACTGCCACTGTTGACTGTGTTGTGGTGGTCTGTGTGTCACAGCCCTTACTGCCACTGTTGACTGTGTTGTGGTGGTCTGTGTGTCACAGCCTTACTGTTGACTGTGTTGTGATGGTCTGTGTGTCACAGCCTTACTGTTGACTGTGTTGTGATGGTCTGTGTGTCACAGCCTTACTGTTGACTGTGTTGTGATGGTCTGTGTGTCACAGCCCTTACTGCCACTTGACTGTGTTGTGGTGGTCTGTGTGTCACAGCCTTACTGTTGACTGTGTTGTGATGGTCTGTGTGTCACAGCCCTTACTGCCACTTGACTGTGTTGTGGTGGTCTGTGTGTCACAGCCCT
Source organism: Salvelinus namaycush (assembly GCF_016432855.1). Classification (NCBI taxonomy): domain Eukaryota; kingdom Metazoa; phylum Chordata; class Actinopteri; order Salmoniformes; family Salmonidae; genus Salvelinus; species Salvelinus namaycush. The sequence goes on from NC_052335.1 coordinate 28,094,199, forward strand.
TACTGCCACTTGACTGTGTTGTGGTGGTCTGTGTGTCACAGCCCTTACTGCCACTTGACTGTGTTGTGGTGGTCTGTGTGTCACAGCCCTTACTGCCACTTGACTGTGTTGTGGTGGTCTGTGTGTCACAGCCTTACTGTTGACTGTGTTGTGGTGGTCTGTGTGTCACAGCCCTTACTGCCACTTGACTGTGTTGTGGTGGTCTGTGTGTCACAGCCTTACTGTTGACTGTGTTGTGATGGTCTGTGTGTCACAGCCCTTACTGCCACTTGACTGTGTTGTGGTGGTCTGTGTGTCACAGCCCTTACTGCCACTTGACTGTGTTGTGGTGGTCTGTGTGTCACAGCCTTACTGTTGACTGTGTTGTGATGGTCTGTGTGTCACAGCCCTTACTGCCACTTGACTGTGTTGTGGTGGTCTGTGTGTCACAGCCCTTACTGCCACTTGACTGTGTTGTGATGGTCTGTGTGTCACAGCCTTACTGTTGACTGTGTTGTGGTGGTCTGTGTGTCACAGCCTTACTGATGACTGTGTTGTGGTGGTCTGTGTGTCACAGCCTTATTGATGACTGTGTTGTGATGGTCTGTGTGTCACAGCCTTACTGTTGACTGTGTTGTGATGGTCTGTGTGTCACAGCCCTTACTGTTGACTGTGTTGTGGTGGTCTGTGTGTCACAGCCTTACTGTTGACTGTGTTGTGGTGGTCTGTGTCTCCTCCCCTGCAGGAGGATGACAGTGTTGTGATGGTCTGTGCGTATCCTCCCCTGCAGGAGGATGACTGTGTTGTGATGGTCTGTGTGTCTCCTCCCCTGCAGGAGGTTGACTGTGTTGTGATGGTCTGTGCGTCTCCTCCCCTGCAGGAGGATGACTGTGTTGTGATGGTCTGTGTTTCTCCTCCCCTGCAGGAGGATGACTGTGTTGTGATGGTCTGTGTGTCTCCTCCCCTGCAGGAGGTTGACTGTGTTGTGATGGTCTGTGTGTCTCCTCCCCTGCAGGAGGATGACTGTGTTGTGATGGTCTGCGTCTCCTCCCCTGCAGGAGGATGACTGTGTTGTGATGGTCTGCGTCTCCTCCCCTGCAGGAGGTTGACTGTGTTGTGATGGTCTGTGCGTCTCCTCCCCTGCAGGAGGTTGACTGTGTTGTGATGGTCTGTGTGTCTCCTCCCCTGCAGGAGGTTGACTGTTGTGATGGTCTGTGTCTCCTCCCCTGCAGGAGGATGACTGTTGTGATGGTCTGTGTCTCCTCCCCTGCAGGAGGTTGACTGTGTTGTGATGGTCTGTGCGTCTCCTCCCCTGCAGGAGGTTGACTGTGTTGGGATGGTCTGCGTCTCCTCCCCTGCAGGAGGATGACTGTGTTGTGATGGTCTGTGTGTCACAGCCTTACTGTTCACTGTGTTGTGATGGTCTGTGTGTCACAGCCTTACTGTTGACTGTGTTGTGATGGTCTGTGTCTCCTCCCCTGCAGGAGGATGACAGTGTTGTGATGGTCTGTGCGTATCCTCCCTTGCAGGAGGTTGACTGTGTTGTGATGGTCTGTGTGTCTCCTCCCCTGCAGGAGGATGACTGTGTTGTGATGGTCTGCGTCTCCTCCCCTGCAGGAGGTTGACTGTGTTGTGATGGTCTGTGCGTCTCCTCCCCTGCAGGAGGTTGACTGTGTTGTGATGGTCTGTGCGTCTCCTCCCCTGCAGGAGGTTGACTGTGTTGTGATGGTCTGTGTATCCTCCCCTGCAGGAGGATGACTGTTGTGATGGTCTGTGTCTCCTCCCCTGCAGGAGGTTGACTGTGTTGTGATGGTCTGTGCGTCTCCTCCCCTGCAGGAGGTTGACTGTGTTGGGATGGTCTGCGTCTCCTCCCCTGCAGGAGGATGACTGTGTTGTGATGGTCTGTGTCTCCTCCCCTGCAGGAGGATGACTGTGTTGTGATGGTCTGTGTCTCCTCCCCTGCAGGAGGTTGACTGTGTTGTGATGGTCTGTGTGTCTCCTCCCCTGCAGGAGGATGACTGTGTTGTGATGGTCTTTGCGTCTCCTCCCCTGCAGGAGGTTGACTGTGTTGTGATGGTCTTTGCGTCTCCTCCCCTGCAGGAGGTTGACTGTGTTGTGATGGTCTGTGTGTCTCCTCCCCTGCAGGAGGTTGACTGTGTTGTGATGGTCTGTGTCTCCTCCCCTGCAGGAGGTTGACTGTTGTGATGGTCTGTGTCTCCTCCCCTGCAGGAGGTTGACTGTGTTGTGATGGTCTGTGTGTCTCCTCCCCTGCAGGAGGTTGACTGTGTTGTGATGGTCTGTGTGTCTCCTCCCCTGCAGGAGGTTGACTGTGTTGTGATGGTCTTTGCGTCTCCTCTGTGCAGGAGGTTGACTGTGTTGTGATGGTCTGTGTGTCTCCTCCCCTGCAGGAGGTTGACTGTGTTGTGATGGTCTGTGTCTCCTCCCCTGCAGGAGGTTGACTGTGTTGTGATGGTCTGTGTCTCCTCCCCTGCAGGAGGTTGACTGTTGTGATGGTCTGTGTCTCCTCCCCTGCAGGAGGTTGACTGTGTTGTGATGGTCTGTGTGTCTCCTCCCCTGCAGGAGGTTGACTGTGTTGTGATGGTCTGTGTGTCTCCTCCCCTGCAGGAGGATGACTGTGTTGTGATGGTCTGTGTCTCCTCCCCTGCAGGAGGTTGACTGTGTTGTGATGGTCTGTGTCTCCTCCCCTGCAGGAGGTTGACTGTGTTGTGATGGTCTGTGTCTCCTCCCCTGCAGGAGGTTGACTGTGTTGTGATGGTCTGTGCGTCTCCTCCCCTGCAGGAGGTTGACTGTGTTGTGATGGTCTGTGCGTCTCCTCCCCTGCAGGAGGATGACTGTGTTGTGATGGTCTGTGTCTCCTCCCCTGCAGGAGGTTGACTGTGTTGTGATGGTCTGTGCGTCTCCTCCCCTGCAGGAGGTTGACTGTGTTGTGATGGTCTGTGCGTCTCCTCCCCTGCAGGAGGTTGACTGTGTTGTGATGGTCTGTGCGTCTCCTCCCCTGCAGGAGGTTGACTGTTGTGATGGTCTGCGTCTCCTCCCCTGCAGGAGGATGACTGTGTTGTGATGGTCTGTGTCTCCTCCCCTGCAGGAGGATGACTGTGTTGTGATGGTCTGTGTCTCCTCCCCTGCAGGAGGTTGACTGTGTTGTGATGGTCTGTGTGGCTCCCCTGCAGGAGGATGACTGTGTTGTGATGGTCTTTGCGTCTCCTCCCCTGCAGGAGGTTGACTGTGTTGTGATGGTCTGTGCGTCTCCTCCCCTGCAGGAGGTTGACTGTGTTGTGATGGTCTGTGTCTCCTCCCCTGCAGGAGGTTGACTGTGTTGTGATGGTCTGTGTCTCCTCCCCTGCAGGAGGTTGACTGTTGTGAAGGTCTGTGTCTCCTTCCCTGCAGGAGGTTGACTGTGTTGTGATGGTCTGTGTGTCTCCTCCCCTGCAGGAGGATGACTGTGTTGTGATGGTCTTTGTCTCCTCCCCTGCAGGAGGATGACTGTGTTGTGATGGTCTGTGTCTCCTCCCCTGCAGGAGGATGACTGTGTTGTGATGGTCTGTGCGTCTCCTCCCCTGCAGGAGGTTGACTGTGTTGTGATGGTCTGTGTGTCTCCTCCCCTGCAGGAGGATGACTGTGTTGTGATGGTCTATGCGTCTCCTCCCCTGTAGGAGGTTGACTGTGTTGTGATGGTCTGTGCGTCTCCTCCCCTGCAGGAGGATGACTGTGTTGTGATGGTCTGTGCGTCGCCTCCCCTGCAGGAGGTTGACTGTGTTGTGATGGTCTGTGCGTCGCCTCCCCTGCAGGAGGATGACTGTGTTGTGATGGTCTGTGTGTCTCCTCCCCTGCAGGAGGTTGACTGTGTTGTGATGGTCTGTGTCTCCTCCCCTGCAGGAGGATGACTGTGTTGTGATGGTCTGTGTCTCCTCCCCTGCAGGAGGATGACTGTGTTGTGATGGTCTGTGTCTCCTCCCCTGCAGGAGGATGACTGTGTTGTGATGGTCTGTGCGTCTCCTCCCCTGCAGGAGGATGACTGTGTTGTGATGGTCTGTGTTTCTCCTCCCCTGCAGGAGGATGACTGTGTTGTGATGGTCTGTGTGTCTCCTCCCCTGCAGGAGGATGACTGTGTTGTGATGGTCTATGCGTCTCCTCCCCTGTAGGAGGTTGACTGTGTTGTGATGGTCTGTGTGTCTCCTCCCCTGCAGGAGGATGACTGTGTTGTGATGGTCTGTGCGTCTCCTCCCCTGCAGGAGGATGACTGTGTTGTGATGGTCTGTGCGTCGCCTCCCCTGCAGGAGGTTGACTGTGTTGTGATGGTCTGTGTGTCTCCTCCCCTGCAGGAGGATGACTGTGTTGTGATGGTCTGTGCGTCGCCTCCCCTGCAGGAGGTTGACTGTGTTGTGATGGTCTGTGCGTCTCCTCCCCTGCAGGAGGATGACTGTGTTGTGATGGTCTGTGTGTCTCCTCCCCTGCAGGAGGTTGACTGTGTTGTGATGGTCTGTGCGTCGCCTCCCCTGCAGGAGGTTGACTGTGTTGTGATGGTCTGTGTGTCTCCTCCCCTGCAGGAGGATGACTGTGTTGTGATGGTCTGTGTCTCTCCTCCCCTGCAGGAGGTTGACTGTGTTGTGATGGTCTGTGTCTCCTCCCCTGCAGGAGGATGCCCAGTCTGCTGGAGTACTTCAGCTACAACTGTAACTTCCTGGGCATCCTGGCCGGCCCCACCTCCTCCTACAACGATTACATCGCCTTCATCGAGGGCACGCTCTGCCGTCGCAGTAAAGACCACCAGACCAACGGGAAGACCAACGGCAGACACAAACAGACTGACCCCTCCCCAAACGTAAGCACTGGTCTCAAATGCCACTATGATTTTTGGAAAGTTACCAAATCGGCAGCATTTTCATGCCAAGTTACTCTCAATGCTTGTCTGGAACTTTCTAAGACAGGAAAGCATCTCTGTGTAGTAAATGCACAGTATTCCCTAGTCACTTCATTGTTCACTGAATGAACAGCAACATGGCTGTCTTTTGACTTTCTCCTGAAGCTCTCAATTATGTAAAGCAGATGTGAGTCTTCGCTGAATGTTCTTCCTAAATGGCACCCTGTTCCCTTTATAGTGCACTACTTTTGACCATGGGCCCTGGTCAAAGGTAGTGAACTATATAGGGAATAGGGTTCTATTTGGGACAGAGTGTTTTTATTGGCTGATGTCCCCCCCCTTCCTCTTCTTCAGATTGAAGTCGTCCGTAAACTGGCCACCTGTTTCTTCTCCCTCATGGTTTTCCTCTCGGTCTGTAAAGTGTTCCCTGTGGAACGGAACATCGACGACGACTTCATCGCAAACACGCCCTTCTACGCCCAGGTGGTCTACCTCTACCTGTCCATGCTTACCACCCGGCCCAAGTACTACTTCGTCTGGACGCTGGGTGGGTCTTCTCTCTTTTCCGTTGGCTGATTCTCAACCCTTGTTTTTTTAATGTTTTTTTGAAGGGTGCACTCGTCATTAACAATGGTTGAAACTCCCTTCCGCCAAAGCTTAAACCAATCCAACGCTTTCAAATCCATTACAGGGGATAAAGGGAGAAGGGAGGAGAATCTTTATGTAGCCTTTGTCAGTTTTCAATAGTAAATCTCTTTAGGCCTGTATTCATTGATTGACCCAGAAACCAATTCTTAGCTGCAATATGCTCTGTTATTCCATGTTGACAAGTAACCCCTCACAGACTGAGAACAGATGAGCTTTGTAAGGGGGTGAGATCAGTCCGACTGTGTTTGTGTGTGTGTGTGATTGTTTGCAGCAAGGTGTGCGTCATAGAGAGTATGGTGATAACAAGCAAGTAGAGGTGGGACTCAATTAAACCTTCTCCACACACACACACACACACACACACACACACACACACACACACACACACACACAGAGAGAGAGAGAGCACGGCCTGTATAGCTCCTGTATTGTCCTTCACTGTGATAATACACTGTTATTAGAATGATAATGTTATTAATGATATTATCATCACTAAGAAATGGGGTACTTTGTGGATGTACAGTACAGTGATGGGACATGAAAAAGACCGGGACTCATTCAAAGGGGCGTCAGAGCTGTGCACGATAATACTGAGAATACGCCATATAAAGGCAATTTCCCTGACGTTTGCGGAGAGTACTTTCATGATAAACCGTGTAGATAAATTACCTTTTAAACGTAAATGACCTTTAAAAGTCAAGTGCAATGCGCTTGTTGCCAATTGGCCTTTGACTGAATGCCTGCCTGGAGATGGTGTTTCTGAAAGCATGTGTTTGAATTCTTAACAGCTGATGCCATCAACAATGCAGCAGGATTTGGATTCAATGGATACAACAGTGACGGCTCACCACGGTGGGATCTCATCTCCAATCTGAGGATAATGGATATTGAGGTGAAATGTTGAAACATTAGTAGTCTTCACTCATGTATGTTTTTCACAACTCTTTCTATTACAATCTACAGTTCATGTATGTATACTGATGTTGTCCTGCTCTCCTTGGTTCCAGTTTGCCACCAGCTTCAAGATGTTCCTTGACAATTGGAATATACAGACGGCACATTGGCTCAAAAGGTACAGAAACCAGGCTTAGTCTGTAATTGGTAAAGACAAAGAGACTTGGTCATCATTTCTTTCTGGAATTATCAACATTAGCTTTCTGACACATTGTACATACTATTTAAATACATTGTAATTGCAGTATAGGTTTCATGCTCTAAATCATTTGTGGATACGCCTAAAGCAAGTGCTCTGAGGTCTTGTCTGTCTGTAAAAGTCTGCCACCTAGTGGAGTCAGTTAGCACTAACAGTCTGCTTTATCTTTATACTGAGTATACCAAACATTAGGAACACCTTCCTAATATTAAGCTGCACCCCCTTTTGCCCTCAGAACAGCCTCCATTCATCGGGGCATGGACTCTACAAAGTGTTGACAGCATTCCACAGGGATGGTGGTCCATGTTGACTCCAATGCTTCCCACAGTTGTCAAGTTGGCTGGATGTCCTTTGGGTAGTGGATCATTCTTGATACCCACGGGAAACTGTTGAGCGTGAAAAACCCAGCAGCGTTGCAGTTCTTGACACAAACTGGTGCGCCTGGTACCTACTACCATACCCCGTTCAAAGGCACTTAAATATTGTTTTCTTGCCCATTCACCATCTGAATGGCAGACATACACAATCCATGTCTCAATTGTCTGAAGGCTTAAAAATCCTTCTTTAACCTGTCTCCTCCTCGTCATTTACACTGATTGAAGTGGATTTAACAAGTGACAGGGATTTTAGCTTCCACCTGGATTCACCTGATCAGTCTATGTCATGGAATGAGCAGGTGTTCTTAATGTTTTGTGCACTCTGTAGTCTGCACACAAGGAAATTGGAGTGGATTTATCAGTGAGAGGTTATTATGAGGTCTTGCTGTGCTGTTGTGTTTGACTGGCTGGTTGTGTGTGTGTGTGTGCAGGGTGTGTTACGAGCGCTGTCCCTACAACCCCACAGCGGCTACCTTCATTCTGTCAGCCATGTGGCACGGAGCCTACCCTGGATACTACCTCACCTTCCTCACTGGCATCGTGGTCACACTGGCTGCACGTGCCGTGAGTACTGTATCTCTGAGAAAGAGAGAGAGACTCACTGTCCTCTGAAGGTCTGGCCTGAATAAAGCATATTTATTAGAGTCTGGGTCTGAGTCCCAAATGGCACCCTATTCCCTATATAGTGCACTACTTTTGACCAGAGCCCTATGGGTACCTTATGGGTTCTGGTCAACAGTAGTGCACTATATAGGGTTAAATTTGGGATGCAACCTGAGTCCAGCTGGACTGCACAGATAACAGGCCAGCCAGACAGACGGAGAGGAGACCGGGCAGGACTCCGGCTAAGGGAGCGTCACCTGAGACACTTTGAGACTCACTGAGGCAGACGACCGCTGGTGGATGAGCTGCTGGGAGAGAAAGTTCAATTGGAAATGCATTACTTGACTCTTAAATTGCGTCCCAAATGGCACGCTATTCCCTAGTGCACTACTTTTGACCAGGGCCCATGCACTATATAGGGAATACGGTGTCATTTGGGACACAGTCTTAGATATGGTAACTGTAAACGAGGGAGGGAGAGAGTTAAGGGCAGTGCAACATATTTTAGATTTACAAGGGCCGTTTGTTATAAACTTAGATTTTCATTGTTTCACTTCTTATTTTACTCTGAATTCATTGCTTTGGTTATTATTTTTTTCTCCAGATGAGACACAACGTGAGGCCGTACTTCCTGGGCTCGCCTTCACTCAAGCTACTGTATGATGTGATCACGTGGGCGGGCACCCAGATTGCCATTTGTTACACTGTGGTGCCTTTTGTGCTGCTGTCTGTCGGGCCCTCTATGAAGTTCTACAGGTGAGTGGCCAGAAACTATGTCTACGTCCCAAATGGCATCCCATTTCCTTTATGGTGCACTACTTTTGACCATGGCCCATATGTCTCTGGTCAAAAGTAGTGCACTATATAGGGAATAGCATGCCATTTGGGACATATACAGAGAACAGTACTTTACCTCACTCAAGTAAAAAAAAAAGTATTCATAGTTTGTTACCTTGGATGGAAGTGCAAGAAGAATTGTGTTTTTGTCTGAACTTCTGACCAACAGGAGAATTTGTTGCTGAAATGTAGAGGACCGTTAGTCCCTCAAACAGACATTCATATTTAGAATATGAATAGAGCTAGCAAGCTCTAGAGATATTTGATTTATGATCTTTGAGAATAATCAAGGGCATTAAATACATTTGATGTTAACAATAATTCTACTTAGTGGCTTTTTGTTCTTTTTCTGAGAAGTTGAATGAACTTGTTGTGTGCCTGGTTGTTGATGAAAAATGTGTACAACACCAAGAGAAAGTCCTAGCAACACTTGTTGCTTAGCAATAAGGTTTTCTGATTCTGATATTGATCCCTAAATCATCCTCTCTCGCCTCTGTCCCCAGGTCCTGGTACTTCAGTGTCCACATCGGCTGTGTCCTCCTGGCCGTAGCACTGCCAGTCAAACCCCGACACTTGCGCCTGAAGGAAGCTCCCGTCCTCTCCCACCAGGACTCCACCTCCACAGATGGCCACTGCAACCAGAAGACCAAAGCCACATGAAGCAGATTCGGAGACCAGCAGCGGTGCACACACACAGAGACTAGCACCAAGGACTGCAGGGACTGTCCAACACATTATTAGAGAGCGAGACTGTCCAAGCTGTGTTTTGGAGTGGGATGACGATTCTCATTTGTTCACGTGAGAAGGGATGGATGGACTGAAAGCTTTGTGATTTACCTATTTAGTGCACTACTTTTGACCAGAGCCCTATGGGCCATGGTCAAAAGTAGTGCACTAGAAAGTGAATAGGGTGCCAATAAAATTTTATTTTATTTGGAACGCAGCCCCCTACTGTATTATGAGGACTATTGGCTGTGGCTCAGCGGGATGGAGGGGTCCCGAATCGATGATGAAATGCCAGTATTGTACTGTTACTGTATTATGGGAGTATGCAAACTTGCCTTATAATCTTTGTCTCTTTCTCCACCCATTTTTATTTTAGCTTTTGTGTATCCTCCTCAAATTGGATATTATTGTGTGTGCGGTGTTTCTCACTCAAGGTGAACAGGTTTTAGGATCAGGTGAGAGAGAGTGGAGTGGTTTCAGTTAATGGTGTTATAGTCCAGGTAAAAAGCAAAGATACAGGAAATTAGGACACAAGAATTAAAAGAGAAGGAAAACAAGATAGTGTCCTTGAGGTCTTTTCACAAAATATGTAGGGTGTCCAACCACTCTGCCCAGAAGTGGGTGAAAAAAAACACACTTTGGTGATGAAATTTCACTTCCTTATGTTATTAAATACATTTTACCAATACCAATATGATTATTCATGTTCTGAATCGTGGGGACTTTCGCTTTCATATCATTAACATTATAGCCAAAAAAGTCTGATTTTGTTACCTAATATGATAATAAGCACCGAACTCTGTTGACATAGCGGTGCAGATTTCTCATCACTTTTGAGGATTTTACTTTTTGTGGTCCTCGTCTTCAAAGTTGTTTCCGCGGGTCACAAAAAGCAAAATTAGCATGACACAAGCTGAATTAAATGTAAAATGCTTTGAAAAGAAAAAGCTTGGTATACGCTCAGTGCTCCGTTGACATTTCAGAGATATGCTTGCTTTTGAAAGAAATCTTCGATAAAGGACAGGATTTTTGCATTAATATGAAAAGCGTATACTAAAATATGAAAATACTACATGTCATGTCTCAATATCTATATCTATCTTACCTCTATATTGTTTCATGTCCTCCGGATTCAAGAAGAAAGCCTGTCAGTTTGCCTTAATTCAACAACATCCAAGCCTAGTTGACGGAATGCATTTTTTCAGATTTTTGACCACTCCCCCCCCCTCCTCCCTTGGCCTCCATTGATTTAGTCACCCTAATTTTTAGAGGCATGAGGTTTGGACCATTGGTTCTCTTGGAGGAGTATTTACACAATATTATACTGAAGAAAAATATATGAATGCAATATGCATCAATTTCAAAGATTTTACTGAGTTACTGTTCATATAAGGAAATCAGTCTATTGAAATAAATGAATTAGGCCCTAATCTATGGATTTCACATGACTGGGCAGGGGCGCAGCCATGCGAGGGCATAGGCCTAACCAATTGGGAGCCAAACCCAGCCAATCAGAATGAGTTTTTCCCCGCATAAGCGCTTTATCACAGACAGAAATACTCCTGACCCGTGGTTACACGTGGTCTGCGGTTGTAAGGCCGGTTGGACATACTGCCAAATTCTTTGAAACATTTTTGGAGGCGGCTTACGGGAGACAAATGAACATTTAATGTAATTCTCCGGCAACAGCACTGGTGGACATTCCTGCAGTCAGCATGCCAATTGCACACTCCCCCAAAACTTGAGACATCTGTAGCATTGTGTTGTGTGACAAAACTGCACAATTTAGAGTGGCCTTTAATTGTCCCAGCACAAGGTGCACCTGTGTAAAGATAATGCTTTTTAATCAGCTTCTGATATGCCACACCTGTCAGGTAAATGGATTATCTTGGCAAAGGAGAAATGCTGACTAACAGGGATGCAAAGAAATGTGTGCCCAACATTTTTGAGAAATAAGCTTTTTGTGTGTATGGAACTTTTATTTCAGCTCGTGAAACATGGGACCAACACTTTACATGATGAAGTTATATTTTTGTTCAGTGTATTTTACCCATTGGTCAAAATATGCATTTTGGATTGGACACCCTACAGTATGATGATTCATGGTCTCAACAGGGAAAATTTCCCAAATTACACCCCTTTTCCTACATACAGTAAGTAGTACACTTCTTCTGACCAGAGCCCTATAGTCCCTGGTCAAAGTAGTGCACTATACAGGGAATAGGGTGCCATTTGGGCAACACCCATGGACTTACTCCGGACAGTTTGCTTTTACTGGGTGATGTTATTGGCTCACTTCAATGTCACTTCTGTTTTCTTCTGTTGAATGTCATTGTGTGTTGTTATTATATAACGGTTTGACACAATCAAAATCTGAAAATAATGGTTGAATAGAGAAAGAAACCATTGAGGGATTATTAGGGAACGTATCAATGATGATTTAAATCAGTCACCTAAGCTCATTTAGCAGGTAATTCCATGCTGTGAGAGTAGCTACTAACCCCTTATTCATGAATTGTGTGTGAGCAGTGTGAGAGGGGAGATGGTCTAGTATTTCCATGTGTAGAGGTACATTTTGTCATTTCATGTACTTGTTATTTATGTGATTCTAATGGACTCGTGGTATGTTCGACAAAGGTGAAAAGGTGGTGGAAAGGTAGGATAATTAACATAGGATCATGTTGAGCTGGAGGTGAAAGGGACAAAATTACAGTATTTATAGACCGTGCTTCTTCAGACCGTTCTGATTCTATTTTCATTACGAGGGGAAGTGAAAACTAAACCTACTTTCTTCTTGAGTCGATTGTACGTTTAGGTAAATATGGTCATTGTAAGAAACCTTTGCTTGAGGCTCTGGAGCAAAGAGAATGGAATGCTCATCATAGTCCCGAGCAGCCAACCCTGCTAATTGTTCATGTGGATGGTTTGTTTTTGTATATTATGTGATTAAAAGATGGATCTTTTTGGAACTTGACATAGTAAGTGTGATATGTAAAAGGTGAATAACTGTGGTTTAATTGTTCCTATTACATTGTTTGTCCCCATGCTCAATTGCTACCATATGCTGTAGGTTTGACAGCGAGGGAGAGAGACGGCCAGTGGTCTAGATTACACAGGAGAAACCAGCATGCTGAGAAGCACATGACAAAAAAAACTGACTCATACAACCTACATGGCTTAATTTACAAGTCAAGGTCATTATTTGTTCGGAAACCATATTTGTTTAAGCCCTGACAGCACTGTTTGAATGGCGTGAAGTAGGCTAGTCCTTCCTCACATAGGCCACTGTAGAATACTCATGTAAACTGTGAGTCAGAGCTTGGAAATATGTTACCTTGGCTTCATACCCCAAGGGAGTAGGCCTATAGCTTTGCACAGGCACCTGCCTCTGTGTCATAAGCAGTGCATATTATTAGATGGCATTGAATATTTCTGGTGGTGGAATGGGCCTATACACCACCCCGGCAATAACAGCTCAGCACCTGCCCTTTACTCTCCTCATAAAATGCTGGACTTTGACCTACCATACAATAATTATTAGTCAGCCTGGCAAAAGGGTTTTGAAACATTATTTTCCTCAACACAACAGCAGCTCCTTTGCAAATTAAGAGTTCACAATATTATTACATTCACAATATTTTCTAGTCCGTTAATAAAATATAATTACTAACGTTGCAGTTTTCGGCAATGGCAAATTGAAGTTGTACAGTAACTTAGTAGCCTAGTAAACCCAGCATCTCAAAGCTCCACACGTCACAGTTTGTAGGCGGGGAGAAGATGATTTGACCGACAGCGGGGAGGAAGACACCCTAGTAAGCGCTGTGTTTTTCTGGTCCACTAAAATGGCTGTTGTCGAGGATGGGGACTAGCCTGTGAGCACTACACGCATATAAATCGAGGATTGAGAAGACTACACCGAAGTGTGGAATATTTATATTCGTTTTATTAAAAGGTATGTCACTGTGAAATCCTGTTTCTCACGTATAAGCATCGAAATGTGTCCTCCATTGATAGATGACGTTTGATTGACAGCTCGAGCACATCTGAATGTTATTGTCTGACTCTGCTTGCTAACGTTAGTAACTGCAGTCGTCTAGCAAATGTCATATTCGCTTTTAAACAAATGTTATCAACTAATTACGATCATTTCCATTTATTCAAAATACTGCAATCAATAATGGTCGCAGTCAGGCACGGACATATTATTTTTATTTCAGAAGATGTGATATCTCGTGCGATCTAACGTTAAGCTAGCTGACAGTCGATGGTTTAGTTAACATTCGATATGTCAAGCCAAATAAATAGCTGCGAGCTAGATCTTAATGTTGTTGGAAATTGAAATGAGCTAGCTACCTTATTATTCACTTGCTAGCTACTGTAACGGTACCAAGGTTGTCCGCTTGTTACGTTGTAGCTCGATAGTGTGCAAGTGCAGCCCACAATTCTGGGCGTTCCTGCATGTGGGCATTCCTTCCCCTGCAGGAACGCCTACCCTCGAGCATCCCATTGGTTCCTGCATGAACTCCGTTGTTAACAGAACTGCAGGAAAACCGTGCCTGACAGGCGGGGGCGAAAGACACTGTCTACCTGTGTACAGCTAGCTAGCTACCGTTGTCACCCCTGCCCTTTCTTCTGTGGGGTTTATTGGCGGCTGGCATCCAACTGTATTGGGCATTAATGCCACTTACTGTACTGCCCATGCCTCCCTCCAGTCCTAGCTTAAAAATTGACCGATAGAAGTACACTATATATACAAAAGTAAATATTAGGCTATTTCAGCCACACACATTGCTGACAGGTGTATAAAATCGAGCACACAGCCATGCAATCTCCATAGACAAACATTGGCAGTAGAATGGCCTTACTGAAGAGCTCAGTGATTTTCAACATGGCACCGTCGTAGGATACCAACTTTCCAACAAGTCAGTTCGTCAAATTTCTGCCCAGCTAGAGCTGCCCTAGTCAACTGTAAGTGCTGTTATTCTGAAGTGGAAACGTCTAGGAACAACAACGGCTCAGCCTCGAAGTGGTAGGCTACACAAGCTCACAGAACGGGACTGTCGAGTGCTGCCCTCGATTGCAAAACTTACTCCCGAATTCCAAACTGCCTCTGGAAGCAACGTCACCACAATAACTTTTCGTCTGGAGCTTTATGAAATGGGTTTCCATGGCCGTGCAGCCGTACACCAGCACAAGCGTTGGCTGGTGTGATGTAAAGCTCACCGCCATTGGACTCTGGAGCAGTGGAAACGTGTTCTTTGGAGTGATGAATCACGCTTCACCATCTCGCAGTCCGACGGACAAATCTGGGGTTTTGGTGGATCCAGTAGAAAGCTACCTTCCCCAATGCATAGTGTCAACTGTAAAGTTTTGTGGAGGAGGAATAATGGTCTGGGGCTGTTTTTCACTGTTTGGGCTAGGCCCCTTAGTTCCAGTGAAGGGAAATCTTAACGTTACAGCATACAATGACATTCTAGACAATTCTGTGCTTCCAACTTTGTGGCAACAGTTTGGAGAAGGCCCTTTCCTGTTTCAGCATGACAATGCCCACGTGCACAAAGCAAGGTCCATACAGACATGGTTTGTCGAGATCAGTGTGGAAGAACTTGACTGGCCTCCTCCCGAGTGGCGCAGCGGTCTAAGGCACTGCATCTCAATGCTAGAGGCTTCACTACATACCCTGGTTCGATCCTGGGCTGTATCACAACCGGCCGTGATCAGGAGTACAATTGAGCAGCGCACAAATGGCCCAGCGTCGTCCGGGTTAGGGGAGGGTTTGGCCGGGATAGGCCGTCATTGTAAAATAAGAATTTGTTCTCAACTGAATTGCCTAGTTAAATAAAATAAAAAATAGAGCCCTGACCTCAACCCTATTGAACATCTTTGGGATGAATAGGAGCGCCAACTGCAAGCCAGGCCTAATCGCCCAACATCAGTGCCCGACCTCACTAATGCTCTTGTGGCTGAATGGAAGCAAGTCCCCGCAGCAATGTTCCAACATCTAGTGGAAAGCCTTCCCAGAAGAGTGGATGCTGTTATAGCAGCAAAGGAGGGACCAAGTCCATATTAATGTCTGTGATTTTGGGATGAGATGTTCGACGAGCAGGTCACATACTTTTGGCCATGTAGTATATAAAGAGGGGTTCCTGCAGATTCAGGAATGCCCACATACAGGAACGCCCTGAATTGCGTGCCGCAATTACAACCTTTTCTTGTAGGTAGCTAGTAGCAGGCAATGATTGGTAGCAGCCCCCATTGGTTGAACAAGTCATTTCTTTCTACATCCTGATGGTGATGACTGATGATGGTGTAGCCTAATCTAATGCATCGTATCAAAGCAACAAGCGGTGTCACTGCACACACTGAGTATGCATAAACTATGCATCATTTTGATGTAAATCCCACATTTAAAAACCTTGCATTATTATTTGAGCTAGCCGACTAAACTCAACTCCACGATTTACGATGGAGTTGAGAGCTGACCAGGGTGTGCGGACTGGAGTTCTGATATCACATACAATGAAGTAAAAAAAAATTAAAATGATTTCAGCACCCAAAGAATAGCCCGCAATTACACGCTACATTGTTCTGTGTAACTGTGGGCTATTCTTTGGGTGCTGAAATAAAAACTTTGTGACGTCGGCTCTCCAGTCCGCCCACACTAGTTGCCGCTCAACAACATTGTAAATCATGGAGTTGAGTTTAGTCAGCAACAACCAAGCTTGCACAGATGTAATTTCTGTATGTTTATTTTTCAGTACTTTTGCTTTGGTACAGAGAAGCACAACACATAAATAGATGTAGCCCAGTCTGAACAGACAGCAGAGACACTGCAGTAGTTCCAGATTTTGACCTATAGCCTAGTCTACTTATCCCTTTTATATTTGTTGCATACCACAGATACTGTACTATAGCTGTTCCATCTAGGCCTATATTTGTTGCATACCACAGATAGAAGGGACGGTCAGGTTCCAACCCTCCTCATACTAGGCCTACATCATATTAATGAAGTTACTAACTGCTGATGTAATAAGGGCTTAATAAAATACTTTTGATATTAGTCTCTAGGTCAGTGGTGCTGCTGGCCTATATTGAGCCTGTTTTTCTCCACTGTTCCCTGTCCTCTGAGCATGTGCCAGAGAGGCTGGGTGGTACCTCATCCTCATGCATAATTCAATATCAGCAGCCACAGCCAGGGGGAATAGCCTAGTCAATAAGGCTGGCCAGGACCAGTGTATGTGGAGGCATAAATTACAGAGCGAAGAGACAGCAGGCAAAAACAACCCACAGAGAGAACAGTATTATTCCCATAGGTAAGATTGCTCGGTTGTGTCAGTGTAATAATTGCGCCATGTCCTGTCTGTATGCGACAGCCGACAGGTTAATGGCGTTGACAGCAGTGCAGCACGGCGATGTGTTTTGATGTTTAGCTGCCTCGCCTCCACTTTCTATTCTTTGTGGCTGCTTTCAGCTGTTGTGTTACTGTTGCTGCAATAGGTAGTGAGTGACGTGGGGTGGAATGCTGGAGGGCTTGTGCTGCACTCTGCTCTGTGGGGATGGAAGGAATGCTTTTAACTGGCTGTCAGCCTGCCGGCAGGACCAGGCTACTTAATCTAGTCATTCTTTTCATGTCACACAGAAGGGGTTTGTTTTTGTGGCTTGACTGACCGACGCCCACACCCATGTTAAGGTCATAGGCTTGGCTGGCTGACTGACTGAATTGTAAGCTTATATTGTCTGCGCTTGTATTGTGTTGGATAGGAATGTAGTTACTGTACTAAAACTGGCCAGTTTTCTGGAGAAACACATTATGGATGATGATTAATAAACTTGAGTTAATGGTTACAGGTAGACATCACTTAGCTACCTAGTCTATAAATCTGCCTCAAAGAGCCTGTGTGAATAGTTGTAAATATGTGATTATAAACTGGGTGGTTAGAGCCCTGAATGCTGATTGGCTGACAGCCATGGAATATCAGACCGTATACCACGGGTATGACAAAACATTTATTTTTACTGCTCTAATTACGTTGGTAACCTGTTTTATATTAGCAATAAGGCACCTTGGGGGTTTGTGGTATTTGGCCTATATACCACGGCTAATGGCTGTATCCAGGCACTCCATGCTGCATCGTACATAAGAACAGCCCTTAGCCGTGGTATATTGGCCATATACCACACCCTATCGTGCCTTATTGCTTAATTCTTTGCAATACATTTTTGGTTGTATTTTTATGCCATTGGTGTTTACCTATGAATTTATAGTATGACCTAGGCTAAAATATATTTTTTAACTATGCCATAAACAAATGGGTAATTACAATGCAATAGCACTTTATATAACCTAGCGCCAATAACAGCAAAGCACATGCTTTGAGAAGACTAAAAAAACAAATTAGACTAGCTGCCATTTTGTGTGCCTGTAAAATATGAAGACTCTGTGTACACAAGCATTGCCAAGAAGAGGCTATTCTCTGAGTGAGAAAATAAATACTGTATATGTCACACGATGATAGCAGCCAGGAGGACTTTAATAAACCAAGCAAATATATCTTTCAACTCTTGCTGCTGTGGCTGCCTGCCTGGGTGACAATCCTGTCACCAAAGCAGTGAGTGAGTGGCCCATTGAAATCTGGCGCTGGCTTAATTCTCTGAGTCTGATGTTCTTTAAATGTCAGGAGATAGCTAGGCCTAGGCCCAGGCCCCCTGTGCTGCAGGAGCCAGATAGCACTGGAGTGAGTCGACCGACACGCACACAGTAGTCGACCCACTTGCTGGTTGCCAGAGTCAGATAACTAGGCTATGTCCTCTGTTCTAGCTCTTCTCACACATTCACTGTTTCACACTGCTTTTTAATCCAACTCCAAATATAGCATAACCTAGCCTTTTATAAATGAAAGTTAGCCTATAACTAGTGCGGGAAAAGCATGTTTTTTGCTGTTGGTGCAAAGCTATATAAAGTGTTTATTACACTGTTAGCATCCCATGCCTTCCCACCAATGTTATCCCACCCTAACATCCCTTCTGTCCTGTATCTCTCCCACAGAACTAGGGTGAGTAGAACGGAATCCCCAATCAAGTCAGTGATGCCATAATGTGTGGTTTGGCAGCCATTTTGTGTGTACCCATGCCATAGGTAAAATTTTTGTAAAGCGTTCTATTTCTATGATCTCTCCCCATGCAGGTGCTGTGGTGGTGAGGGGAAGTAGCTGCAGCCATGGACACCACCACCTCCATTAAGATGACCACTCTGGCCATCCAGAACCTCTTCAGCTACGTGGAGGAGGAGAACCTGGCAGCGCTCAAGGCCCACCTGGACAAGTTCAAGGAGGTGGACGGCAGGAGTGACGTGAGTATCCTCATACTATCTAATAGGCCTACAGGTATACTAATCTATCTGTAGTTATTATATATATGTTGCATCCCAAAATGGCACCCTATCCCCTATATAGTGTGCTACTATTGATCAGAGCACAATGGGCCCTGTTCAAAAGTAGTGCCCTGTATAAAGAATAGGGTGCCATTTGGGGGACACCATCTAATAAAGGTAAAATATAGCTTAGAGAAGCGTATGTTGAAGATAAATGGGAAGGTTGGGTCTATTATTGTACAAAGAAATATCGTTCATTGTGTTTCTAGTATGTCTTTCAAAATACATGCATTTTTCTCCCTCCCTAACAGAATGGTCAGACACCCCTGATGCTGGCTTCGGAGCAGGGTAGTATTGAGATTGTACAGGAGCTCATCAGGAGAGGAGCCAATGTTAACCTGGATGATGTGGTATGAGAGATGGATCATAAACCCTCTCCGTCTTTGTTCCCGTTAATTTCAAGGCCTAGCCTATTATGAAGACATTGACTTCATTATAACAATCATCGTGAATGTGCCAATCATTGTGAACTCTGCCTGATGTCTCCATGGTAACGGTAGTCACCGTTGTCTCCATGGTGACCGGTGTGATGTGCTATTCTCTCTCCCTCAGGACTGCTGGTCTGCTCTGATCTGTGCTGCTAAGGAAGGCCATGTAGAGGTGGTGAAGGAGCTGTTAGAAAGCAGTGCTTACATAGAGCACCGAGACATGGTGAGATACCTGTTTTATTGGCCACAACCCCTAAGTAATAGCAGTGTTTTGGTGGTTTAATTAGCTACAGTACCAGTGATTCCAGGATTTTTCTTTATTTTTACTATTTTCAACATTTAGAATAATAGTGAAGACATCAAAACTATGAAATAACACATATGGAATCATGTAGTAAACAAAAGTGTTAAACATATCAAAATATATTTTATATTTGAGATTCTTCAAAGTAGCCACCCTTTGCCTTGATGACAGCTTTGCACACTCTTGGCATTCTCTCAAACAGCTTCATGAGGTAGTCACCTAGAATGCATTTCAATTAACAGGTGTGCCTTGTTAATTTGTGGAATTTCTTTCCTTCTTAATGCGTTTGAGCCAATCAGTTGTGTTGTGACAAGGTAGGGTTGGTATACAGAAGATAGCCCTATTTGATAAAAGACCAAGTCCATATTATGTCAAGAACAGCTCAAATAAGCAAAGAGAAACGACAGTCTATCATTACTTTAACATGAAGGTCAGTCAATCCGGAAAATTTCAAGAACTTTGGAAGTTTCTTCAAGTGCAGTCGCAAAAACCATCAAGCGCTATGTTGAAACTGGCTCTCATGAGGACCGCCGCACGAAAGGATGACCCAGAGTTACCTCTGCTGCAGAGGATATGTTAATTAGGGTTAACTGCACCTCAGATTGCAGCCCAAATAAATGCCTCATAGAGTTCAAGTAACGGACACATCACAACATCAACTGTTCAGAGCAGACAGCGTGAATCAGGCCTTCATGGTCGAATTGCTGCATAGAAACCACTACTAAAGGACACCAACAAGAAGAAGAAGAGACTTGTTTGGCCAAGAAACACGAACAATGGACATTAGACCGGTGGAAATCTGTCCTTTGGTCTGATGAGTCTGATGAGAGTTTTGGTTCCAACCGTTGTGTCTTTGTGAGACGCAGAGTAGGTGAACGGATGATCTCTGCATGTGTGGTTCCCACCGTGAAGCATGGAGGAAGAGGTGTGGGGGTACTTTCCTGGTGACACTGTCTGTGATTTATTTAGAATTCCAGCATGGCTACCACAGCATTCTGCAGCGATACGCCATCCCAACTGGTTTGCGCTTAGTGGGAATATCATTTGTTTTTCAACAGGACAATGACCCAACACACCTCCAGGCTGTGTAAGGGCTATTTGACCAAGAAGGAGAGTGATGGAGTGCTGCATCAGATGACCTGGCCTCCACAATCACCCGATCTCAACCCAATTGAGATGGTTTGGGACGAGTTGGACTGCACAGTGAAGAAAAAGCAGCTATAAAGTGCTCAGCATATGTGGGAACTCCTTCAAGTGTTGGAAAAGCATTCCAGGTGATTACCTCATGAAGCTGGTTGAGAGAATGCCAAGAGTGCAAGCTGTCATCAAGGCAAAGGGTGGCTACTTAAGAATCTCAAGTATAAAATATATTTTGATTTGTTACTACATGATTCCATATGTGTTATTTCATAGTTTTGATGTATTCACCATTGTACTACAATGTAGAAAATAGTACAAATAAAGAAAAACCCTTGAATGAGTAGGTGTGCCAACTTTTGACTAGTACTGTATATTATACTGTACAGTCCTATCTCAGCAGCGCTTACATAGAGCACAGGGACATGCCGAGACACTCAATCAGTTCAACTGGCCACAATCAGTAATAAGCTATAATGTTTTGGTGATTGTATGAACTTGATTTGTATGCTTGTCCCAGTCCACTTCAGTTAGTGTTTTCAATAAAAACACAGAGCTATTCAATGTACAGGCTATGCTTGTAATGTTTTTGCATGCAAAGGCTTGAAGGTACTGTAATGTGTGCAGGATTGTGTTTGTGTACAGTAATTGATGTTGTTCTGCAGGGAGGCTGGACGGCCCTCATGTGGGCTGCCTATAAAGGCCGCGTGGAGGTAACCGAGGTTCTCCTTGAGAACGGAGCCAACCCCAACACTACTGGGCAGGTAATGGCAGTCAATCAAATACCTATTCATGACGTATTCCTCACACGGGTAATGACGTTCCTATACCTGTCATTCATAAACCCTCATGGCTAAGAAGATGCAGTACGTCACAACCCCATCTATCCAGCCATTGACTAAGTGCCTCTGACTCTGTCTTCCTCATCAGCAATACAGTGTGTACCCCATCATCTGGGCAGCAGGCAGAGGTCATGCTGAGATCGTCCAGGTCTTGCTGGAGAACGGAGCCAAGGTCAACTGCTCTGACAAGGTGAGACAACTGATTGGGACGCATGGCTGGGCAATGCCAACCTTTGGGTTAATGGTGGCCCACTGGGTTAGTGGTGCCCCAGTTTGGCCAGAAATGGGGACCTGTGCCAGTATGGATAACCCTGTGTGTGTCTTTCTCTCTCAGTATGGTACCACCCCTCTGATCTGGGCAGCCAGGAAGGGCAATTTTGACTGTGTGATGCACCTGCTGGAGAATGGAGCCGATGTCGACCAGGAGGGGGCGGTATGTCTCTACGCCACAGAAATACAATATCATGTTAATGAACAGAGATGTTAATTAATAGATATTCTAATGAACAGAAATGTTAATGAACAGACATTCTAATGAACAGACATTCTAATGAACAGACATTCTAATGAACAGACATTCTAATGAACAGACATTCTAATGAACAGACATTCTAATGAATAGACATTCTAATGAATAGACATTCTAATGAATAGACATTCTAATGAACAGATATTCTAATGAACAGATATTCTAATGAACAGATATTCTAATGAACAGACATTCTAATGAACAGATATTCTAATGAACAGACATTCTAATGAACAGACATTCTAATGAACAGACATTCTAATGAACAGACATTCTAATGAACAGATATTCTAATGAACAGACATTCTAATGAACAGACATTCTAATGAACAGACATTCTAATGAACAGATATTCTAATGAACAGATATTCTAATGAACAGATATTCTAATGAACAGATATTCTAATGAACAGACATTCTAATGAACAGACATTCTAATGAACAGATATTCTAATGAACAGATATTCTAATGAGCAGATATTCTAATGAACAGATATTCTAATGAACAGACATTCTAATGAACAGACATTCTAATGAACAGACATTCTAATGAACAGACATTCTAATGAACATACATTCTAATGAACATACATTCTAATGAACAGACATTCTAATGAACAGATATTCTAAAGAACAGATATTCTAATGAACATACATTCTAATGAACAGACATTCTAATGAACAGACATTCTAAAGAACAGACATTCTAATGAACAGATATTCTAATGAACAGATATTCTAATGAACAGATATTCTAATGAACAGATATTCTAATGAACAGATATTCTAATGAACAGACATTCTAATGAACAGACATTCTAATGAACAGACATTCTAATGAACAGATATTCTAATGAACAGATATTCTAATGAGCAGATATTCTAATGAACAGATATTCTAATGAACAGACATTCTAATGAACAGACATTCTAATGAACAGACATTCTAATGAACAGATATTCTAATGAACATACATTCTAATGAACATACATTCTAATGAACAGACATTCTAATGAACAGATATTCTAAAGAACAGATATTCTAATGAACATACATTCTAATGAACATACATTCTAATGAACAGACATTCTAAAGAACAGACATTCTAATGAACAGATATTCTAATGAACAGATATTCTAATGAACAGATATTCTAATGAACAGATATTCTAATGAACAGACATTCTAATGAACAGATATTCTAATGAACAGATATTCTAATGAACAGACATTCTAATGAACAGACATTCTAAAGAACAGACATTCTAATGAACAGACATTCTAATGAACAGACATTCTAAAGAACAGACATTCTAATGAACAGACATTCTAATGAACAGACATTCTAATGAACAGACATTCTAATGAACAGACATTCTAAAGAACAGACATTCTAAAGAACAGACATTCTAATGAACAGACATTCTAAAGAACAGATATTCTAATGAACAGATATTCTAATGAACAGATATTCTAATGAACAGACATTCTAAAGAACAGAAATGTTAATGAACATTGTTGTTCTGCAGTCTACACCTCTCACTCTGATATCACCTGTCTAAAGTCATAGAGAAAGGCTCTGTACTTCTGTTTCTCTACATCTTCTTCCAATCTTCTCCCTCCCCCTTGTAGAACTCGATGACAGCTCTGATCGTGGCAGTGAAGGGAGGTTTCCCTGAGGTGGTGAAGGAGCTTCTGAAGAGGAACCCTAACGTCAACATGACAGACAAGGACGGCAACACAGCCCTGATGATCGCTGCCAAGGAGGGCTATACTGAGATAGTACAGGACTTGCTGGATGCTGGCACCTACGTCAACATACCAGACAGGGTGGGCAAGGGAGCGCACACACAGATTGTGGATTATAAGTGCTGTATTGAGATGTGGATGTAGTGTAAACTGTGTGCTGACCTGTGTTGTACAGAGTGGAGACACGGTGCTTATCGGAGCAGTGAGAGGAGGACATGTGGAGATAGTGAGGGCTCTGCTGCACAAATATGCTGACATAGACATCAGAGGACAGGTAGGGAGTCTGACGCCTGACTACTTATATATAATATATGTGTGTATGTATGCCATTTAGCAGATGCTTTTATCCTAAGCGATTTACAGTCATGCATGCACACATTTAATTGAACCCACTATCCTGGCATTGCAAGCATCATGCTCTACCAACTGAGCTACAGAGACCCATAACTTGTGTCCCAAATGTTACTCTACTGCGTGTATAGTGCACCACTTTTGACCAGGGCCCATAGGGCTCTGATGAAAATGAGTGCACTATATAGGGGATAGGGACACAGACATTCAATACTACATTATTGATGACAGTAAATGCAATCCACCTCACCTTCTGCAGGACAACAAGACAGCCCTGTACTGGGCTGTGGAGAAAGGCAACGCCACCATGGTGAGAGATATCCTCCAGTGCAACCCCGACACAGAGACCTGCACCAAGGTGAGAGAAAACACCTTACAGTAAATCTAACCATATCTCAACTATCACCAGACGCGCACACACACAGTCACCTATTCTATTTAAACGGCTTTCTCACCTGTTTTTATGTGTCCTGGTGTCAGGATTTAGAGAGCCCTCTGATCAAAGCTACTAAGATGAGGAACATTGACATAGTGGAGCTTCTGCTGGACAAAGGAGCCAAGGTGTCTGCTGTGGACAAGGTATACCTCTTTTACGTCTATACCCATTTAAAGCATTTTATAAACTGGGTGGTTCGAGCCTTGAATGCTGATTGGCTGACATACTGTACTGGCTTGGGTATTTTCTATCCACATCGTCCTTTCCAGCACGGTTCCAGAAACTATGGTGGACGCGTAACCAGGCCAGTCTAGTACAGCTCGGCTTGGTTACTTAACATTATAAACTGGGTGGTTTGAGCCCTGAATGCTGATTGGCTGACAGCTGTGGTTTATCACGGGTGTGACAAAACATTTATTTTTACTGCTCTAATTACGTTGGTAGCCCATTTATAATAGCAATAAGTCACCTTGGGGGTTTGTGATATATGGACAATATACACTCCATGTTGCGTCATGCATAAGAACAGCCCTTAGTCTTGGTATATTGGCCATATACCACACCTCCTCTGGCCTTATTGCTTAAATATTTTCACAGAGTGTACAAAACATGCTCTTTCCATGACATAGTTTTCACCTGGTCAGTCTATGATCCCTAATTGATGTCAATCAGTGTAGATGAAGGGAAGGAGCCCGGTTAAAGAAGGATTTTTAAGCCTTGATATAATTGAGACAAGGATTGTATATGTTTTTCATTTAGAGGGTGACAGATTTTAGTGCCTTTGAACGGGGTATGGTAGTAGGTGCCAGGCGCACCGGTTTGAGTTTGTCAAGAACTGCAACACTGCTGAGTTTTTCATCTCAACCGTTTCCAGTGTGTATCAAGAATGGTTCACCACGGGCCTCCCGAGTGGCGCATTGCATGTAGTGCTAGAGGTGTTACTACGGTCCCGGGTTCATATGCCGGGCTGTGCCACAACCGGCTGTGGTCGGGAGTCCCATAGGACAACGCACAATTGTCCCAGCGTTGTCCGGTTTAGGGGAGGGTTTGGCCGGTTGGGCTTTACTTGGCTTATCGCGCTCTAGTGTCTCCTTGTGGCGGGCCGGGTGCCTGCGGTCTGACCCCGGGTGCCTGCGGGCTGACCCCGGGTGCCTGCGGGCTGACCCCGGATGCCAGTTGAACGGTGTTTCCTCCGACACATTGGTGCAGCTGGCTTCCGGGTTAAGCTGGCGGGTGCACGGTTAGCACGGTTAGGCGGGCCATGTTTCAGAGGACGCATGACTCCACCTTCGCCTCTCTCCAGCCCGTTGGGGAGTTGCAGCGATGAGCCAAGATTGAAAAAAGGGGTAAAATACATTGTTTCACCACTAGTGATCAAAATGTTTGTCAATTTTGTTGCCGACTAACCAACGCCCATTAACTGGTTAACAAATGGTTAAATTAATTCCAAACAGTAAAATTAAGTGACCAACAGAAAATACTATGCATGGAAGGAACTGACATTTTAAGAGCTTAAAAAACATGTGACAATAGCAAGCCTATCCTCTCAAATTATTGAACATGCAACTACTGTAATGAAGCCGAGAATGCAGGACACCACTACTCTAAAAGACACACTGGATGCCCTCACCTGACATAGATGAGAGAAACATGAGAGAAAGGCCCTACGCCTCGGCCAGAGTGTCCGGTGTACACTCTAAATTTACGAACGGACAATCTGACAACGCTCTGAATTTACAAACACTCTGAGCGCTCTCTGGCACTCCAGATTAAATTTACAAACACACCCGAAGTCGTAAAATGTCTAGCTAGTAATTTGTTATGCTGAAAAGCTAGCGAGAGGTTGCATAGCAACATTATCAACTTCCGGTAGACAGGTGAAGCGCTAGTACGCTCAACTGGAAGGATAATATTCGTTTATAGTATACTAAAATGAACTAATAGTATGTAGTAAATACTCATTAAGTATGTATTATACAGTATGTTAGTATGTGTATTCGAACACAGCTTTTAGAAATATCACATCTAGATAAATATTCAGACCCTTTACTCAGTATATTTACATTTAAGTCATTTAGCAGACGCTCTTATCCAGAGCGACTTACAAATTGGTGCATTCACCTTATGATATCCAGTGGAACAGCCACTTTACAATAGTGCATCTAAATCTTTTAAGGGGGGGGGGGGGGTTAGAAGGATTACTTTATCCTATCCTAGGTATTCCTTAAAGAGGTGGGGTTTCAGGTGTCTCCGGAAGGTGGTGATTGACTCCGCTGTCCTGGCGTCGTGAGGGAGTTTGTTCCACCATTGGGGTGCCAGAGCAGCGAACAGTTTTGACTGGGCTGAGCGGGAACTGTACTTCCTCAGAGGTAGGGAGGCGAGCAGGCCAGAGGTGGATGAACGCAGTGCCCTTGTTTGGGTGTAGGGCCTGATCAGAGCCTGAAGGTACGGAGGTGCCGTTCCCCTCACAGCTCCGTAAGCAAGCACCATGGTCTTGTAGCGGATGCGAGCTTCAACTGGAAGCCAGTGGAGAGAGCGGAGGAGCGGGGTGACGTGAGAGAACTTGGGAAGGTTGAACACCAGACGGGCTGCGGCGTTCTGGATGAGTTGTAGGGGTTTAATGGCACAGGCAGGGAGCCCAGCCAACAGCGAGTTGCAGTAATCCAGACGGGAGATGACAAGTGCCTGGATTAGGACCTGCGCCGCTTCCTGTGTGAGGCAGGGTCGTACTCTGCGGATGTTGTAGAGCATGAACCTACAGGAACGGGCCACCGCCTTGATGTTAGTTGAGAACGACAGGGTGTTGTCCAGGATCACGCCAAGGTTCTTAGCGCTCTGGGAGGAGGACACAATGGAGTTGTCAACCGTGATGGCGAGATCATGGAACGGGCAGTCCTTCCCCGGGAGGAAGAGCAGCTCCGTCTTGCCGAGGTTCAGCCTGAGGTGGTGATCCGTCATCCACACTGATATGTCTGCCAGACATGCAGAGATGCGATTCGCCACCTGGTTGTCAGAAGGGGGAAAGGAGAAGATTAATTGTGTGTCGTCTGCATAGCAATGATAGGAGAGACCATGTGAGGTTATGACAGAGCCAAGTGACTTGGTGTATAGCGAGAATAGGAGAGGGCCTAGAACAGAGCCCTGGGGGACACCAGTGGTGAGAGCACGTGGTGAGGAGACAGATTCTCGCCACGCCACCTGGTAGGAGCGACCTGTCAGGTAGGACGCAATCCAAGCGTGGGCCGCGCCGGAGATGCCCAACTCGGAGAGGGTGGAGAGGAGGATCTGGTGGTTCACAGTATCAAAGGCAGCCGATAGGTCTAGAAGGATGAGAGCAGAGGAGAGAGAGTTAGCTTTAGCAGTGCGGAGCGCCTCCGTGACACAGAGAAGAGCAGTCTCAGTTGAATGACTAGTCTTGAAACCTGACTGATTTGGATCGAGAAGGTCATTCTGAGAGAGATAGCAGGAGAGCTGGCCAAGGACGGCACGTTCAAGAGTTTTGGAGAGAAAAGAAAGAAGGGATACTGGTCTGTAGTTGTTGACATCGGAGGGATCGAGTGTAGGTTTTTTCAGAAGGGGTGCAACTCTCGCTCTCTTGAAGACGGAAGGGACGTAGCCAGTGGTCAAGGATGAGTTGATGAGCGAGGTGAGGTAAGGGAGAAGGTCTCCGGAAATGGTCTGGAGAAGAGAGGAGGGGATAGGGTCAAGCGGGCAGGTTGTTGGGCGGCCGGCCGTCACAAGACGCGAGATTTCATCTGGGGAGAGAGGGGAGAAAGAGGTCAAAGCACAGGGTAGGGCAGTGTGAGCAGAACCAGCGGTGTCGTTTGACTTAGCAAACGAGGATCGGATGTCGTCAACCTTCTTTTCAAAATGGTTGACGAAGTCATCCGCAGAGAGGGAGGAGGGGGGGGGGAGGGGGAGGAGGATTCAGGAGGGAGGAGAAGGTGGCAAAGAGCTTCCTAGGGTTAGAGGCAGATGCTTGGAATTTAGAGTGGTAGAAAGTGGCTTTAGCAGCAGAGACAGAAGAGGAAAATGTAGAGAGGAGGGAGTGAAAGGATGCCAGGTCCGCAGGGAGGCGAGTTCTCCTCCATTTCCGCTCGGCTGCCCGGAGCCCTGTTCTGTGAGCTCGCAATGAGTCGTCGAGCCACGGGGCAGGAGGGGAGGACCGAGCCGGCCTGGAGGATAGGGGACATAGAGAGTCAAAGGATGCAGAAAGGGAGGAGAGGAGGGTTGAGGAGGCAGAATCAGGAGATAGGTTGGAGAAGGTTTGAGCAGAGGGAAGAGATGATAGGATGGAAGAGGAGAGAGTAGCGGGGGAGAGAGAGCGAAGGTTTGGACGGCGCGATACCATCCGAGTAGGGGCAGAGTGGGAAGTGTTGGATGAGAGTGAGAGGGAAAAGGATACAAGGTAGTGGTCGGAGACTTGGAGGGGAGTTGCAATGAGATTAGTGGAAGAACAGCATCTAGTAAAGATGAGGTCAAGCGTATTGCCTGCCTTGTGAGTAGGGGGGGAAGGTGAGAGGGTGAGGTCAAAAGAGGAGAGGAGTGGAAAGAGGGAGGCAGAGAGGAATGAGTCAAAGGTAGACGTGGGGAGGTTAAAGTCACCCAGAACTGTGAGAGGTGAGCCATCCTCAGGGAAGGAACTTATCAAGGCGTCAAGCTCATTGATGAACTCTCCAAGGGAACCTGGAGGGCGATAAATGATAAGGATGTTAAGCTTGAAAGGGCTGGTAACTGTGACAGCATGGAATTCAAAGGAGGCGATAGACAGATGGGTCAGGGGAGAAAGAGAGAATGTCCACTTGGGAGAGATGAGGATCCCAGTGCCACCACCCCGCTGACCAGAAGCTCTCGGGGTGTGCGAGAACACGTGGGCAGACGAGGAGAGAGCAGTAGGAGTAGCAGTGTTATCTGTGGTAATCCATGTTTCCGTCAGTGCCAAGAAGTCGAGGGACTGGAGGGAAGCATAGGCTGAGATGAACTCTGCCTTGTTGGCCGCAGATCGGCAGTTCCAGAGGCTGCCGGAGACCTGGAACTCCACGTGGGTCGTGCGCGCTGGGACCACCAGGTTAGGGTGGCAGCGGCCACGCGGTGTGAAGCGTTTGTATGGTCTGTGCAGAGAGGAGAGAACAGGGATAGACAGACACATAGTTGACAGGCTACAGAAGAGGCTACGCTAATGCAAAGGAGATTGGAATGACAAGTGGACTACACGTCTCGAATGTTCAGAAAGTTAAGCTTACGTAGCAAAAATCTTGTTGACTAAAATGATTAAAATGATGCAGTACTGCTGACTGGTGAAGTAGGCTAGCTAGCAGTGGCTGCGTTGTTGACTATGTTTGGAAGTGTTGCTGGCTAGGTAGCCTCGATAACTGGCTAGGTAACCTCGATAACTGGCTAGATAATTACTCTAAACTACACAATTATCTTAGATACAAGGACAGCAAAGACAACTATGTAGCTAGCTAACACTACACTAATCAAATCGTTCCGTTGTACTGTTTCGGTAGAAGTTGGCTAGCTGGCTAGCTAGCAGTGTTGACAACGTTAGGAGGGCGAAAATAGCTGGCTGACTTTGTTTAAAAGTGGAGCTGGCTAGGTAACCTCGATAACTGGCTAGATAACTACTCTAAACTACACAATTATCTTAGATACAAAGACAGCGAAGACAACTATGTAGCTAGCTAACACTACACTAATCAAATCGTTCCGTTGTACTGTTTCGGTAGAAGTTGGCTAGCTGGCTAGCTGGCTAGCTAGCAGTGTTGACGGCGAAAATAGCTGGCTAGCTGACTTTGTTTAAAAGTGGAACTGGCTAGGTAACCTCGATAACTGGCTAGATGATTACTCGAAACTACACAATTATCCTAGATGCAAAGACAACTATGTAGCTAGCTAACACTACACTAATCAAATCATTCCGTTGTAATGATTCGGTAGAAGTTGGCTAGCTGGCTAGCTAGCAGTGTTGACAACGTTAGAAGATTCGATAATTCGATAATAATCTAAACTACACAATTATCTTTGATACAAAGACGGCTATGTAGCTAGCTAAGAAAAAAGTGCTAAGATCAAACAAATCAAACCGTTGTACTGTAATGTAATTAAATTAAATGTAATTGTAATACTACCTGTGGAGCAATGCGAAATGCGACCACTCGCTCCAACCCGGAAGACACAAAAAAAAAAAAAAAAAAAAAAAAATTAAGATTTTATTTTTTTTACAAGTTTTAGAAAAAAGAGGAAATAAAAAAAGAAAAAAAACTTTGTTGTACTTTTGTACTTTGTTGAAGCACCTTTGGCAGCCTCAAGTCTTCTTGGGTATGACGCTACAAGCTTGGCACACCTGTATCAATTTTATATGCAGATCCTCTCAAGCTCTGTCAGGTTGGATGGGGAGTGTCACTGCACAGCTATTTTCAGGTCTTTCCAGAGATGTTCGATATTTTTCAAGTCCGGGCTCAGCCATTCCTGCGTTGTCTTGGCTGTGTGCTTAGGGTCATTGTCCTGTTGGAAGGTGAACCTTCGTCTGAAGTCCTGAGCGCTCTGGAGCAGGTTTTCATCAAGGATCGCTCTGTACTTTGCTCTGTTCATCTTTCCCTCGATCCTGACTCCCAGTCCCTGCTGCTGAAAAACATCCCCACAGCATGATGCTGCCACCACCACCAAGCTTCAACGTAGGAATGGTGCCAGGTTTCCTCCAGATGTGACGCTTGGCATTCAGGCCAAAGAGTTCAATCTTAGTTTCATAAGACCAGAGAATCTTGTTTCTCATGGTCGGAGAATCCTTTAGCTCGCTTGGAGTATGCCAAAAGGCACCTATCATGTGCCTTTTACTCAGGAGTGGCTTCTGTCTGGCCACTCTCCCATAAAGGCCTGATTGGTGGAGTGCTGCAGAGATGGTTGTCCTTCTAGAAGGTTCTCCCATCTCCACAGAGGAACTCTGGAGCTCTGTCAGAGGGACCATCGGGTTCTTTGTCACCTCCCTGACCAATGCCCTAGCCAGCTAGCCCCCGATTGCTCAGTTTGGCCAGGTGGCCAGCTCTAGGAAGAGTCTTGGTGGTTCCAAACTTCTTCCATTTAAGAATGATGGAGGCCACTGTGTTCTTGAGGACCTTCAATGCTGCAGACATTTTTTGGCACCTTCCCTAGATCTGTGCTTCGACACAATCCTGTCTCAGAACGCTACGGACAATTCCTTCGGTCTCATGGCTTGGTTTTTGCTCTGACATGCACTGTCAACTGTGGGACCTTGTATAGACAGGTGTGTGCCTTTTCCAAATCATGTCCAATCAATTGAATTTACCACAGGTGGACTCCAATCAAACTGATCAATAAAAACAATGTTGTCTGATGCATATAATCGGCCTACGAAAAGCGGAGACGCAAATACAATATGACGTCCATCTAACCCGGAGGAGGAAATGATTGTCCAAAAACAAACGAAGTAGCAATGACTAAATGATAAAGACAGTGAATATGCACACTCACCAGGGATATGGCCGATGTTCTCCGCTAGTGCCAATTAAATTAAGATTAAGAATATTGATAACTAAAAGACAGATTGGATTATTTTCATTGTTATCAATAGCGATTTGCTTTCCAAACAGTTTTTCCGCAATTTATATTTTTAAATATTGAGATATGCCTGGCTGGGTCTCTCTGCTTTTCACTGACAGTCGCAACTCAACAAACATCTATTTGGTATTTGCAGCGCGCGCTGCCCAAATTGCGGGCTATGCTGTTTAAAACAATCCACTTGTCTTTTTCTTTTTTTTCTTTTTTTAGCTAATGATCCTCTGTAGCCAAATCATGCTTTCTCGTATAGTAGCCTATTTTAAATGATTGTATTTATTTCTGTATAGACAGGATTAGGCTAATTAGGCTGTATTATTTTGGCAATTTAATTCAATTTACTTTAGGGAAAGCTTAGCTTCCTCTAGCTTCATGGACACGCCACCTATGCCTTTTAATGTTGCATAAACACAAGTAGTCATGATGTTTTCATCTGATTATCAAACAATCACTTAAAACCTCTACGGGATCGGTGTCCCCCCCGCAGGATGGGTGAGCTAACGTAGGCTAATGTGATTAGCATGAGGTTGTAAGTAACACATTTTTTTCCCCAGGACATAGACATATCTGATATGGGCAGAAAGCTTAAATTCTTGTTAATCTAATTGCACTGTCCAATTTACAGTAGCTATTACAGTGAAAGAATACCATGCTATTGTTTGAGGAGTGTGCACAATTATGAAATTGAAAATGTATTAATAAACCAATTAGGCACATTTAGGCAGTCTTGATACAACATTTTGAACAGATATGCAATGGTTTATTGGATCAGTCTAAAACTTTGCACATACACTGCTGCCATCTAGTGGCCAAAATCAAAATTGTTTTTCTTTTCTTCTTTGTATTATCTTTTACCAGATCTAATGTTTTATATTTTACATTTGACATTTTAGTCATTTAGCAGACGCTCTTATCCAGAGCGACTTACAGTAGAGTGCATACATTTTATTACATTTTTACATTTCATTACATTTTACATACTGAGACAAGGATATCCCTACCGGCCAAACCCTCCCTAACCCGGACGACGCTATGCCAATTGTGCGTCGCCCCACGGACCTCCCGGTTGCGGCCGGCTGCGACAGAGCCTGGGCGCGAACCCAGAGACTCTGGTGGCGCAGCTAGCACTGCGATGCAGTGCCCTAGACCACTGCGCCACCCGGGAGGATTATATTCTCCTACATTAATTTCACATTTCCACAAGCTTCTTGGAATTGTTTCATTTCAAATTTTATCAAGAATATGCATATCCTTGCTTCAGGTCCTGAGCTACATGTAGTTAGATTTGGGTATGTCATTTTAGGCATTTTTTTTTTAAAGGGTCTGATCCTTAAGAGGTTCAAAGGTGCTCCTGTTGGCTTCCCGCGCACATTCTTTCACTCACAAAATAGTTTAAGCATGCAAACTCCAACAGTGCACTGTGCATCTGCAATTTGTTGAATGGAAAGAGACATCAGTTACAAAACTGAATTGATGCATCCACGGTTGTCCACGCGCGCCTCGGTCTCAGCCACTCATGTCCACGGTTGTCCACGCGCGCCTCGGTCTCAGCCACTCATGTCCACCTTGTCCACGCGCGCCTCGGTCTCAGCCACTCATGTCCACCTGGTCCGCGTGCGTCTCACTACTCATCTCTGCTTTATCAGAATGTGAGTGTTCTCCTCAAACCACAGTGCAATTTGGAATGTATTCTACCTGGTTTCCAGTCAATTTGCAAATGTTTCATGCGGCTGACATGCAGTAATGTTAAATAATGGTGTTATAGCCTATAGTTTTTTGGGCATGTTGTATTAATTGTGATATGTTCATGTTTTACCGGCACGGCGTACCCCCACTATTTATTTTGCCAGGACGCCGTACTGGACCGTACCACCTTACTTTCACCCCTGTATATATATCTAAATTCAGCAAAAAAAGAAACGCCCCTTTTTCAGGACCTTGTCTTTCAAAGATAATTTGTAAAAATCCAAGTAACTTCACAAATCTTCATTGTAAAGGGTTTAAACACGGTTTCCCATGCTTGTTCAATGAACCATAAACAATTAATGAACATGCACCTGTGGAACGATCGTTAAGACACTAACAGCTTACAGATGGTAGGCAATTAAGGTCACAGTTATGAAAACTTAGGACACTAAAGAGGCCTTTCTACTGACTCTGAAAAACACCAAAAGAAAGATGCCCAGGGTCCCTCCTCATCTGCGTGAACGTGCCTTAGGCATGCTGCAAGGAGGCATGAGGACTGTAGATGTGGCCAGGGCAATAAATGGCAATGTCCGTACTGTGAGATGCCTAAGACAGCGCTACAGGGAGACAGGATGGACAGCTGATCATCCTCGCAGTGGCAGACCACGTGTAACAACACCTGCACAGGATCGGTACATCCGAACATCACACCTGCGGGACAGGTACAGGATGGAAACAACAACTGCCCGAGTTACACCAGGAACGTAGAATCCCTCCATCAGTGCTCAGAGAGGCTGGACTGAGGGCTTGTAGGCCTATTGTAAGGCAGGTCCTCACCAGACATCACCAGCAACAACGTCGCCTATGGGCACAAACCCACCGTCGCTGGACCAGACAGGACTGGCAAAAAGTGCTCTTCACTGACGAGTTGCGGTTTTGTCTCACCAGGGGTGATGGTCGGATTCGCGTTTATCGTCGAAGGAATGAGCGTTACACCGAGGCCTGTACTCTGGAGCGGGATCGATTTGGAGGTGGAGTGTCTGTCATGGTCTGGGGCGGTGTGTCACAGGATCATCGGACTGTGCCTGCAATGACAACAAGCTATCTCAATGCTGTGCGTTACAGGGAAGACATCCTCCTCCCTCATGTGGTACCCTTCCTGCAGGCTCATCCTGACATGACCCTCCAGCATAACAATTGCCACCAGCCATACTGCTCGTTCTGTGCGTGATTTCCTGCAAGACAGGAATGTCAGTGTTCTGCCATGGCCAGTGAAGAGCCCGAATCTCAATCCCATTGAGCACGTCTGAGACCTGTTGGATCGGAGGGTGAGGGCTAGGACCATTCCCCCCCAGAAATGTCCAGGAACTTGTAGGTGCCTTGGTGGAAGAGTGGGGTAACATCTCACAGCAAGAACTGGCAAATGTGGTGCAGTCCATGAGGAGGAGATGCACTGCAGTACTTAATGCAGCTGGTGGCCACACCAGATACTGACTGTTACTTTTGATTTTGACCCCCCATCCTTTGTTCAGGAACACATTATTCCATTTATGTTAGTCACA
Source organism: Salvelinus namaycush (assembly GCF_016432855.1). Lineage (NCBI taxonomy): Eukaryota > Metazoa > Chordata > Actinopteri > Salmoniformes > Salmonidae > Salvelinus > Salvelinus namaycush. The sequence continues at coordinate 28,129,434 of NC_052335.1, forward strand.
TGTCTGTGGAACTTGTTCAGTTTATGTCTCGGTTGTTGAATCTTGTTATGTTCATACAAATATTCACACATGTTAAGTTTGCTGAAAATAAACACAGTTGACAGTGAGAGGCGTTTCTTTTTTTGCTGAGTTTATATATACTGTATATACATTGTACGTGGCATATACAGTCAGGGTTCATAATTATTGGCACCATTTGATGAAGATGAGCAAAAAACGGTATAAAAGAAATAATACAAATACTGATCTATATTGCATGCTAATTTTTGTTGTTGAAATTGTTATTTTATACTAATACAATTGCTTAACTTATCATCTCAAAAAGAGAGGGGTAAAAATGATTGGCACCCCTGGTTTCAATACTGATACTGAGCGTTTTTCTAAAATGTTTTATGAGATTGGGGAACACATTGGGAGGGATCTTAGACCATTGGTCTATACAGCTTCTTTCCAGAGCTCTATTTTCATGTCATTAGACATAGCACTGGTTCCAATCAAGTGCCAATGCCGTTTATCAAACTCCAGGCGGTGCTATGGTCAGGTGACATGAAAATACATCTCTTTGGCCACTTGGACAGAAGCATATGCAGAAATTTATCTCATACCTACAGTAAAATATGGTGGTAGATCTTTGATGTTATTCAGCTATTTTGCTTCCCCTAGTCCTGGGGCCCTTGTTAAGGTCAATGGCATCATGAACTTGACCAAGTACCAGGACATTTTTGCCTAAAAACCTGGCTGCCTCTGCCAGGAGGCTGACACTTGGCCACAAGTGGATCTTCCAGAAAGACAGTAACCCCAAGCACTAATCAAAATCCACAAAGAAATGGTTAATTGACCACAATCTACATTTGTCAATGGCCATCTCAGTTACTGGACTTGAACCCCATTGAAAACCTATTGTTTGTATTAAAGAGGGTAGTCCATAAGAGCAAAGTATATCAAGGATTTGGAAAGATTCTGTTTGGAGGAATGGTCCCAACGTTTTAGCCAATCTCATGAAACATTTGCGAAAAAGGCTCAGTGTTGTTTTTCTCGCAAGGGGAGGGTGCTAGAGTATTGAAAACAGGGGTGCCTGAAAACAGGGGTCCACTATCTTTTTTAGATTTATTTGTATTATTTGTTAAACAGAATCTCTCTGAGCAATTGTATTAGTCTAAAATAACCAAATGTTTAAATTTTCTGGAGAACATAATATACTATATTATTTATTTTATGGTATTTTTTGCTCATCTTTATCAAGGGATCCAATAATACGTAATCTGTTAAAGGCAGAAGAGTCAGTGGGTATACAATCTGATACATGGAAAAAGCAAAGGAGAGCCACACACTCTAGGAACTCAGATGCAATAATTTAATAACCAACGTTTCGACAGACAAGCTGTCTTCATCAGGGTATAATGACAAACACTGAGGGTCACTAGTTTATATAGTGTCAAAGGACACACACAGGTGTCTGTAATTATGGCCGGGTGTGGCCTGATATCATTGGTTAATTCTCAGATATAAAAATAACATACCAAAAACATGAATGGATAACATATGATCATAGATACAATTTGGCTACATAGGCCTACAAACATTTACAATGAATAGCAAAATCACAAGAATGGCTTCAGATCAAAGTCTATGTTGATACCGAAGGGAGCAATGCTCTTTAAATTAAAGATACCAACCGTCTTTCTCTAGAGAGGTGACACCCCCCTCCACATTGCCATCCGTGGGCGGAGCCGCAGACTGGCGGAGCTCCTCCTTCGTAACCCTAAAGATGGCCGCCTGCTCTACAGGCCCAACAAGGCCGGCGAGACCCCCTACAACATCGACTGCAGCCACCAGAAGAGCATCCTCACCCAGATCTTTGGAGCCCGTAAGTTTCCTTACTCTCCGGCAGCTCAGTCACTTTCGCCAGTTAAAGGAAAATTCAACCCAAAAACAATCTTTTTGGTATTTGTTTTTTAGTCTATTGTTGACTAATGAAAGTAACTATATGTAACTTTCAAAATACAGAAATCATCCCTGTAATAATGCCTTTTTCAAGATATATAAAACTTGATTGCTGACAAGCAAAACATTTTGGGACTATGCAAACAATGGACTAATGAAACAAATACCAAAATATTGTTTTTGGGTGGTTTTCCTTTAATAGTCTAACTGCTATAACCTTTGTGCTGGACGATAGGGTGTACAAAATGTACAGAAATTGACAAAGAAAATTGGTACACACAAATTATACACTGTATGTACTCTCATCTAGAACTGTGTTGACTAACCTCATCCTATCTTTCTATGTGTCCCTCCCAGGACACCTGTCCCCTACTGAGTCTGATGGGGACATGCTGGGTTATGACCTGTACAGCAGTGCCCTGGCTGACATTCTCAGTGAGCCCACCATGCAGCCACCCATCTGTGTGGGCCTGTACGCCCAGTGGGGCAGCGGCAAGTCTTTCCTGCTCAAGAAACTGGAGGGTAAGGAACTAGGCAGTCCTCTTGTCAAGACTCCACTCACTTCTTTACAAGAGTCTGAGCGTTTATTATACTGCTCAAATAGAACAGAGCTCAACTGTCAAACATAAAAATAATGATATGTTAAAAATATGTTATACATGTTAATAATAAGATAGCTGTTAAGGCCAGGCATCACACCCTAATAGAGTAAATGTTTTTGTGTTGGAGAACATTCTGTTCTCCAACACAATTACCAGACTAGATACAGTTGTATGTGTATGTAAACTTCTGACCCACTGGAATTGTGATTTAGTGAATTGTATGTACAGTTCAAGTCGGAAGTTTACATACACTTAGGTTGGAGTCATTAAAACTCGTTTTTCAACCACTCCACAAATTTCTTGTTAACTTCTTACGGCTGAGATCCCGTTAACGGGATCGATATGACAACAGCCAGTGAAAGTGCAGGGCGCCAAATTCAAAACAACATAAATCTCATAATTAAAATTCCTCAGACATACAAGTATTTTACACCATTTTAAAGATAAACTTGTTGTTAATCCCACCACAGTGTCCGTTTTCAAAAATACTTTACGAAGAAAGCACACCAAACGATTATGTTAGGTCTGCACCTAGTCACAGACAAACACAGCCATTTTTCCAGCCAAAGAGAGGAGTCACAAAAAGCATAAATAGAGATAAAATGAATCACTAACCTTTGATGATATTCATCAGATGACACTCATAGGACTTCATGTTACACAATACATGTATGTTTTGTTCGATAAAGTTCATATATATATCCAAAAATCTTAGTTTACATTGGCGCGTTATGTTCAGTAATGTTTTGCCTTCAAAACATCCGGTGATTTTGCAGAGAGCCACATCAATTTACAGAAATACTCATAATAAACATTGATAAAAGTTACAAGTATTAAACATGGAACTTTAGATAAACTTTTCCTTAATGCAACCGCTGTGTCAGATTTCAAAAACACTTTACGGAAAAGCACACCATGCTATAATCTTGAATACAGCGCTCAGAGCCCAAATAAGCCATAAAGATATCTGCCATGTTTTGGAGTCAACAGAAGTCAGAAATAGCATTATAAATATTCACTTACCTTTGATGATCTTCATCACAATGCACTCCCAGGAATCCCAGTTCCACAATAAATGTTTGTTTTGTTCGATATAGTCCATCATTTATGTCCAAATACCTTAATTTTGTTTGCGCGTTCAGTCCAGTAATCCACATTCATGACGCACAGGTCAGACGAAAAGTCAAACAATTCCATTAAAGTTCGTAGAAACATGTCAAACGATGTATAGAATCTATCTTTAGGATGTTTTTAACATAAATCTTCAATAATGTTTCAACTGGAGAATTCCTTTGTCTTCAGAAATGCAATGGAAAGCAGGTCGCTCTCACATGAGCGCGCATGTTCAGCTCGTGCCAGACACCTGACTCAAAGAGCTCTCCTTCCCTCATTCTTCACAGTAGAAGCATCAAACAAGGTTCTAAAGACTGTTGACATCTAGTGGAAGCCTTAGGAATTGCAAAATGACCAATATCCCACTGTATATTGGATAGGCAAACCTACAAACCTCAGATTTCCCACTTCCTGGTTGGATTTTTTCTCAGGTTTTTGCCTGCCATATGAGTTCTGTTATACTCACAGACATCATTCAAACAGTTTTAGAAACTTCAGAGTGTTTTCTATCCAAATACTAATAATATGCATATATTAGCCTCTGAGCCTGAGTAGCAGGCAGTTTACTCTGGGCACCTTTTCATCCAAGCTACTCAATACTGCCACCCAGCCATAAGAAGTTTAACAAACTATAGTTTTGGCAAGTCGGTTAGGACATCTACTTTGTGCATGACACAAGTCATTTTTCCAACAATTGTTTACAGACAGATTATTTCACTTAAAATGCACTGTATCACAATTCCAGTGGGTCAGAAGTTTACATACCCTAACTTGACTGTGCCTTTAAACAGCTTGGACAATTTCAGAAAATTATGTCATGGCTTTAGAAGCTTCTGATAGGCTAATTGACATAATTTGAGTCAATTGGAGGTGTACCTGTGGATGTATTTCAAGGCCTAACTTTAAACTCAGTGCTTCTTTGCTTGACATCATGGGAAAATCAAAATAAATCAGCCAAGACCTCAGAAAATAATTGTAGACCTCCACAAGTCCGGTTCATCCTTGGGAGCAATTTCCAAACGCCTGAAGGTACCACGTTCATTTGTACAAACAATAGTACGCAAGTATAAACACCATGGGACCACGCAGCCGTCATACCGCTCAGGAAGGAGGGGCATTCTGTCTCATAGAGATTAACGTACTTTGGTGTGCGAAAAGTGCAAATCAATCCCAGAACAACAGCAAAGGACCTTGTGAAGATACTGGAAGAAAGAGGTACAAAAATATCTATATCCACAGTAAAAAGGAGTCCTATATCGACAAAACCTGAAAGGCCGATCAGCAAGGAAGCCACTGCTCCAAAACCGACATAAAACAGCCAGACTATGGTTTTCAACTGCACATGGGGACAAAGATCGTACTTTTTGGAGAAATGTCCTCTGGTCTGATGAAACAAAAATAGAACTGTTTGGCCATAATGACCATCATTATGTTTGGAGGAAAAAGGAGGAGGCTTGCAAGCCGAAGAACACCATCCCAACTGTGAAGCACGGGGGTGACAGCATCATGTTGTGGGAGTGCTTTGCTGCAGGAGGGACTGGTGCACTTCACAAAATAGATGGCATCATGAGGAAGGAACATTATGTAGATATATTGAAGCAACATCTAAAGACATCAGTCAGGAAGTTAAAGCTTGGTCGCAAATGAGTCTTCCAAATGGACAATGACCCCAAGCATACTTCCAAAGTTGTATCAAAATGGCTTAAGGACAACAAAGTCAAGGTATTGGAGTGGCCATCACAAAGCCCTGACCTCAATCCCATAGAAAATTTGTGGGCAGAACTGAAAAAGTGTGTGTGAGCAAGGAGGCCTACAAACCTGACTCAGTTACACCAGCTCTGTCAGGAGGAATGGGCTGAAATTCACCCAACTTATTGTGGGAAGCTTGTGGAAGGCTACCTGAAACGTTTGGCCCAAGTTAAACAATTTAAAGGCTATGCTACCAAATACTAATTGAGTGTATGTAAACTTCTGACCCACTGGGAATGTGATGAAATAAATAAATGCTGAAATAATGAATTCTCTCAACTCTTATTCTGACATTTCACATTCTTAAAATAAAGTGGTGATCTTAACTGACCTAAGACATGGGACTTTTACTAGGATTAAATGTCAGGAATTGTGAAAAACTGAGTTTAAATGTATTTGGCTAAGGTGTATGTAAACTTCGACTTCAACTGTACATACTGTACATTACATACTGTACTTTAACAATGCAATAATGCAACCAAACTTCACCAGCAATGCAAACAACACACAGATATAAGGGGTTTTTATTTAAAAAAAATCTGAAATATTGTTTACAAATATGCAAATTAAGTGTGCATATTTGCATATCACACAAATTCATTTTTCTGGACACTGGAGGAAGTCAGCCTAATTTAAAATTGTTAACATTGCTTAAGACACTACAGGACCTGACTTATACGTAACATATTGAGGATAAATACTTCTTTCTACCTGTAAAATACTATAGAAAGGTATGTCAAAGTCATTTTTGGCAGATTCTTCTGAAGAAAATGTCATCTAGAGTAGAAATTTGACAACGTATCAACAATTCCCTATGTATAAGTCTGAAGAATAAGTTTAAGGATAACCACGCAACATTTGGTGAATGCAGATGCTTCTGAGGCTGAGAAACACGAGTTGACGTGTAGGAAAAGTCTGACTTCTGAGGCTGAGAAACACGAGTTGGCGTGTAGGAAAAGTCTGACTTCTGAGGCTGAGAAACACAAGTTGGCGTATAGGAAAAGTCTGACTTCCGGGAAATGGCAGTTAAAGACAAGGACACTGAATTTAGACTTAGAAACACCAAACAGCTATTTAGACCCAATCACCATCTCTTCAAAGTAAGTTACTATATATAGTCCAGTTTGTTACATTCTCTATGAGATGGGCTTTTAAATTATGTGTGATTCAATGTAGTGGTTTGAAATAATGGATCATCAACATTTTGACATTGTTTTTACTTTTTGAAAAAACAAATATTAATGGGTCAAAATACCAAACAATCGCAAAATTGATAAGTAGATGCAAAAAATGTAATTTTAGCCTGTGGTGCCTGGATTTAATATTAACAGATTATTTTATCAGATACTTATAAGATTGAGTTTTACAAATGAACCTACAATCTCATAAGTATCTTTATCCTCCTTTCATCTCCTTCCTCTCTTCAGATGAGATGAAGACGTTTGCTGGCCAGCAGGTGGAGCCGTTGTTCCAGTTCTCCTGGCTGGTGGGGTTCATGTCCCTGCTGCTGTGTGGTTCTGTAGCTCTGGTCCTGGGCTTCACTGTCGACCCCAAGCTGGCCATCGCTGTCTCCCTCAGCCTGCTGGCCTTGCTCTATGTCTGCTTCGGTGAGACCGTCACTCTGTCATCCATTTTCTATGGTCTAGTAGTCGTTGCTATCTGTGATCGTTGGTACATCCCTACCCCCATTGACGTTGAAATGTAAAATGGTTAATAAGCAAAGTTAGGGTTAGGTAAGGGTTAAGGTTAGGTTTAGGGTAGCGACGTCCCGAGGATCCCATAGTCTAGTAGCCTATGCTCCCGAGTGGCGCAGCGGTCTAAGGCATTGCATCTCAGTGCTAGAGGTGCCACTACAGACCCTGGTTTGATTCCAGGCTGTATCACAACCGTCCGTGATTGGGAGTCCCATAGGGCGGTGCACAATTGGCCACTTTCAATGACACAGTAAGAGCTCATTCTAACTGTCTGTCTCTCTGGCTTTTCCAAACACTTTCAATGACACAGTAAGAGTTTGACGCAGTAACTCTGTTTGTCTTCCTTTGTTTTGTAGTGGAGGTGGCTTTTAATGATCCAGTTAGGAGATAACAGTTCCCCTCTCTGTGTAGTGGTGGTGTACTTCGGCAGTCGTCGTGAGGGTGAGAACTGGAGCTGGGCGTGGGTGATAAGTACCCGTTTGGCCCGACACATCGGTTACCTGGAGCTGCTACTCAAACTGATGTTTGTCAACCCCCCTGACTTGCCAGAGCAGACCACCCGCGCTCTGCCCGTTAGGTACCCACACACACACAAACCACCCATGTCCTGCCCGTCAGGTACCTTTATAAGTTGTAGTTTGTGTTTGACCGCTGATTTAATGTCCACCCCTTCCCTTTACTGTTGCAGGTTCCTGTTCACTGACTACAACCGTCTGTCCAGTGTGGGAGGGGAGACCAGCCTGGCAGAGATGATAGCCACCCTGTCTGATGCCTGTGAGAGGGAGTTTGGCTTCATGGCCACCCGCCTCTTCAGGGTCTTCAAGACAGAGGAATCAAAAGGTAACCAATGAGCAGAGGAATCACTAGGCAATGAGCAGAGGAATCACTAGGCAATGAGCAGAGGAATCACTAGGTAATCACTTGCTCCTGAGTGGCGCAGCAGTCTAAGGCACTGCATCGCAGTGCTAGAGGCGTCACTACATACCCTGGTTTGATCCCAGGCTGTGTCACAACCGGCCGTGATCGGGAGCCCCATTGGGCGGCGCAGCATCGGGTTAGGGGAGTGTTTGGCCAGGGCAGGCCGTCATTGTAAATAAGAATTTGTTCTTAACTGACTTACCTAGTTAAATACATTTTTAAAATCTAGTCATGAGCAGAGAATCACTAGGTAGTGGGCAGAGAATCACTAGGTAGTGGGCAGAGAATCACTAGGTAGTGGGCAGAGAATCACTAGGTAGTGGGCAGAGAATCACTAGGTAGTGGGCAGAGAATCACTAGGTAGTGAGCAGAGAATCACTAGGTAGTGACAAATTAGTCAGGTCAGTTTACTTGATTGAATCCCCTTTATTGGCACTACTTTAAATCACTGTCGGTCACTACATTTATAAATACACCAACCACATACTCTGGTGGTTTTCAGTAAGAACTAGGAACAAAGGGTTGTCTAACAGACAATGACAATAAACATTGTTGTTGCACAAGTTTAGTCAGTAGCCTACCTCCTGCTTCCAAATGTTTTTATGAACACTGAGTACTTTAAAATGGATTGTATTTTAGGGAAGAAGAAGTGGAAGAAAACTTGCTGCGTTCCCTCCTTCGTCATCTTCATCTTCATCCTGGGCTGCCTGATCACCGGCATGGCACTCCTCGCCGTCTTCAAGGTGGATGGGGCCAACCAGACGGTGAACGCCGTGCTGATCGCCATGGCCTGCGCAGTGGGCCTGGCACTGGTGCTCAACTGCCGGACCTGGTGGCAGGTGGCCGACTCGGTGCTCAACTCTCAGAGGAAGAGGCTGCACAGCGCTGCCAACAAGATGCACAAGCTCAAGAGCGAGGGCTTCATGAAGGTAGGGATGGAAGGCCAGTCGTATATATGCGCACAAGCACTTGGAAACACATACACATGCACAAAGCATACACATAAACACACACAAACACACACACACACACACCTGTTTGATTCTCCCTCTCACCATATCACTGGCTTGTAAGGCTAGTATGACCTTTCTCACCCATCCTCCTCCTCTCTCTGTCTCCATCTCTCCTTCTCTCTCTCTCGCTCTCTCTCCTCCCCCTCTCTCCTCTCTCTCTCTCTTCCTCCCCTCTCCTTCTCTATCTCTCTCACCCATCCTCCTCCTCTCTCTGTCTCCATCTCTCGCTCTCTCTCCTCCCCCTTCCTCCCCTCTCTCTCTCTCCTTATCTCTCTCTCACCCATCCTCCACCTCTCTCTGTCTCTCTGTCTCCTCTCTCTCCTCACTCTCTCTCCTCCCCTTCTCTTCCTCCCCTCTCTCTCTCCTCTCACCCATCCTCCTCTCACTCTCTCCTCTCTCTCTCTTCCTCCTCTCCTTCTCTCTCTCACCCATCCTCTCTCCTTCCTCCCCCCCCTCTCTCTCTCTCTCTCACACCAATCTTCCTCTCTCTCTCTCTCTTTCTCCTCCCCCTCTCTCTCTCTCACCCATCCTCCTCTCTCTCCTCTCTCCTTCTTTCTCTTATCATCCTCTCCTTCTCTCTCACACCAATCTTCCTCTCTCTTTCTCCCCTCTCTCTCTCTCTCACCCATACTCCTCTCTCCTTCTTTCTCTCTTCCTCCTCTCCTCTCTCTCACCCATCCTCCTCTCCTCTCTCTCTCTCTCTCTCTCTCTCTCTCTCTCTCTCTCTCTCTCTCTCTCTCTCTCTCTCTCTCTCTCACGCCAATCTTCCTCTCTCTCTCCTTCTTTCTCTCTTCCTCTCTCTCTCTTTCTGTCTCCTCCCTCAGGTGTTGAAGAATGAGGTGGAGCTGATGGCGAGGATGGCTAAGACCATTGATGGCTTCACTCAGAACCAGACGCGTCTGGCTGTCATCATAGACGGCCTGGACTCCTGTGAACAGGACAAAGTACTGCAGATGCTGGATACGGTAAGACACACACACACACACACACGCATGCAGCGCTCGGGCACATACACACACGAACACACACGAACATACAGTCACAGGGTGATAGGGTAAACAGTATCACTCTGAACAGGAACGGAATGGTTTTGACCAACTGTTTGGACCGTCTCACCCTTTGTGTTGCCTTGGTCTGCAAATTTAGTTATTTCTGAAGACAATCTTTCCCAAGAGAGAAAAGATGACCTAGTTATACTGTACATAGTTATACATCAGTCACAAAGTTTCCAGAAGCTGTCATGGTTTTTCTTATTATTTACAGTAATAGAATTGTCTTTAATCTAATATTCAAGGGACATAGTCATCTGAACCAGCTGTTTCTTGTTTACTAATGAAATCTTTGGTCTGAGGAAATAATGGATCTTTTATGCATGATGTCTTTGTAATAATAAGCAACATCCCTCAAACGTTTAGAGTGATTTATCTAGACATTTGATAGTAGTCACAAAATCTAATATTTCAATGTCTTTTGCACATTGGGATAATGGAGTTATTAGCTAACTGTGAGCTATGGCAGAAAGAGTTTTAGAATAGATTAGAACAAACTAATATACTGTATCCAACACACACACACACACACACACACACACACACACACACACACACACACACACACACACACACACACACACACACACACACACACACACACCTTTGTTTCTCACAGACCTCACCAGAACATACTAAGTGGGGTTCACTCTGGCTTTAGATCGGAGACCAGCACCGCAACTGCACTTATGGCATTGGCAAATGACATCATAAATGCGCTTGATAAAAAGCAACATTGTGCTGCTCTGTTTGTGGATTCATCAAAGGCATTTGATTCAGTTGACCATGAATTGTTGCTAGCTAAACTCAGTAACATTGGTCTCAGTGAAGGGGCAGTAAATTGGTTTCGGAACTATCTTTCTGACAGAATACAATGTGTATATGCTGACAATAGCTTTCTTCAGATTAATAGAGGTGTGCCCATTTTAGGTTCTATTTTAGCTCCTGTGTTGTTCTCAATTTGTATTAATGATTTGGGAAATGGGATGCAACCAGCAAAGTTACATCTATATGCAGATGATAGTCATATATTCATGTGCTCCTTCTCTTGTTCAGGCTGTTGAAGAGCTCCAGACTGCTTTTCAGTCACTGCAGTCCTCTCTTTATGTTCTCAAACTGGTCTTGAATGTACAAAAAACAGAATTCATGACCTTTACCAGATCTAGAACTCAGCCAGAGAAGGTTAGCATTGTCACATCTGGTGGCTTATCCATTGAGAAAGTGTCATCCTACAAATACCTAGGTATATGGTTGGATGGCAAGTTGTCCTTTAAAGTTCATATGGATAATCTTGTGAGGAAGCTTAAATTGAAATTGGGTTTTTATTTTCGTAATAAGACTTGCTTCCCACTTATGACTAGAAAGAAGCTTTTCATGCCACTTTTCTCTCTGTAATTGATTATGGTGACTTGTTGTATATGCATGCAGTCTCCTCTGTCTTACAGAGACTGGACTCTGTTTATCATTAATCCTTGCGCTTTATTACAAATGCCAAGTCACTCACCCAACATTGCACCTTGTACCAAATGGTGGGTTGGAACTCACTATATATGCTCAGAAAGCTACATTTGTATGAGTTTATCTACAAAGCCCTTTTGGGTAAACTCCCTCTTTACCTCTATAGTCTGGTCTCCTTCACCACCTGCATGACGGTTGCTACTTAAAGTCCCCAGACATTTACAGCATTAGCCAAGACTGCCTTCTCGTCTTGTGTACCAGTGGCATGGAATAGTCTACAATCCATACTTCATCTAGATATGTTAGTGCCACTGAATGAATTGAACATTTTGATGGGAAATTCTGTTACAGAGGAGTGGAAATGCTTTTTTTAGGCTTGATCATGTTGTTTATGTGTATTGTTGAATGTTTTAATACTGTAATATAGTAATAATGGCGCTGGGGGAGATGGCTGCTGTTTTATGGGCTCCTAACTAGAGGTCGACCGATTATGATTTTTCAACGCCGATACCGATTATTGGAGGACCAAAAAAGCCGATACCGATTAATCGGCCGATTTTTAAAATGAATTTATTTGTAATAATGACAATTACAACAATACTGAATGAACACTTATTTTAACTTAATATAATACATAAATAAAATCAATTTGGTTTAAATAATGCAAAAACAAAGTGTTGGAGAAGAAAGTAAAAGTGCAATATGTGCTATGTAAGAAAGCTAACGTTTCAGTACCTTGCTCAGAACATGAGAACATATGAAAGCTGGTGGTTCCTTTTAACATGACTCTTCAATATTCCCAGGTAAGAAGTTTTAGGTTGTAGTTATTATAGGAATTATAGGACTATTTACCTCTATACCATTTGTATTTCATTAACCTTTGACTATTGGATGTTCTTATAGGCACTTTAGTATTGCAAGTGTAACAGTATAGCTTCCATCCCTCTCCTCGCTCCTCCCTGGGCTCGAACCAGCAACACAACGACAACAGCCACCATCAAAGCAGCGTTACCCATGCAGAGCAAGGGGAACAACTACTAGAAGGCTCAGAGCGAGTGACGTTTGAAACGCTATTAGCGCGCGCTAACTAGCTAGCCATTTCACTTCAGTTACACCAGCCTCATCTCGGGAGTTGATAGGCTTGAAGTCATAAACAGCACAATGCTTGACGCACAACGAAGAGCTGCTGGCAAAACGCACGAAAGTGCTGTTTGAATGAATGTTTACGCGCCTGCTTCTGCCTACCACAGCTCAGTCAGATACTTAGATACTTGTATGCTTGTATGCTCAGTCAGATTATATGCAACGCAGGACACGCTAGATAATATCAAGTAATATCATCAACCATGTGTAGTTAACTAGTGGTTATGATTGATTGTTTTTTATAAGATAAGTTTAATGCTAGCTGGCAACTTACCTTGGCTTACTGCATTCGCGTAACTTGTGGAGTGCAACGAGAGAGAGGCAGGTCGTTATTGCGTTGGACTAGTCAACTGTAAGGTTGCAAGATTGGATCCCCCGAGCTGACAAGGTGAAAATCTGTCATTCTGCCCCTGAAATAGGCAGTTAACCCACCGTTCCTAAGCCGTCATTGAAAATAAGAATGTGTTCTTAACTGACTTGCCTAGTTAAATAAAGGTATAAAAAAAATCTGTAAATCGGCACCCAAAAATACCGATTTCCGATTGTTATGAAACCTTGAAATCGGCCCTAATTAATCGGCCATTCCGATTAATCGGTCGACCTCTACTCCTAACCAATTGTGCTATTGTGTGTGTTTTTTTGTGTTATTTGTAACTTTTTTTGTACGTAATGTTTCTGCCACCGTCTCGAGTGACCGAAAATAGCGTCTGGATATCAGAACAGCGATTACTCACCTCGTACTGGACGAATATTTTTTCTTTAATGAGTTGAACGCGAAGGATTTACTTCAGACACCGGACAAGGCCCAAATCCCCATCATTCGCATAAATAAGAGACAGAGATATAGGGGTCGTAGGTTGGGGTGCTATGTAAGAATCCAACGGCGAGAGGGTAACCCACTTCTACCATCAGTCCTATTAGCCAACATGCAATCATTGGATAATAAACTGGATGAGCTCCTATCAAGACCTTCCTACCAACATGACATTAAAAACTGTAATATCTTATGTTTCACCGAGTCGTGGCTGGATGACGACATGGATAACATACAGCTGGCTGGGTTTTCCGTGCATCGGCAAGAGAGAACAGGTGCCTTTAAGACAAGGGGTATTGGTATTTTATTAGGATCCCCATTAGCTGTTGCAAAAGCAGCAGCTACTCTTCATACCCCAACCAGAAGCATACCCTAACCAGAAGCCATGGATTACAGGCAACATCCGCACTGAGCTAAAGGGTAGAGCTGCCGCTTTCAAGGAGCGGGACTCTAACCCGGACGCTTATAAGAAATCCTGCTATGCCCTCCGACAAACCATCAAACAGGCAAAGTGTCAATACAGGACTAAGATTGAATCCTACTACACTGGCTCCGACTATTTCGGACTACAAAGGGAAGCACAGCCATGAGCTGCCCAGTGACACGAGCTTACCAGACTAGCTGAATTACTTCTATGCGCGCTTTGAGTCAAGCAATAGTGAAGCATGCATGAGAGCCCCAGCTGTTCTGGACGACTGTTATCACGCTCTCCGTAGCCAATGTGAGTAAGAGCTTTAAACAGGTCAACATTCACAAGGCCGCAGGGCCAGACAGATTACCAGGATGTGTACTCCTCCCGAGCATGCGCTAACCAACTAGCAATTAATTAGGGCCGATTTCAAGTTTTCATAACATATTTTTTTTTTTTTACACCTTTATTTAATCTTTATTTAACTAGGCAAGTCACTTAAGAACACATTCTTATTTTCAATGACTGCCTAGGAACGGTGGGTTAACTGCCTCGTTCAGGGGCAGAACGACAGATTTTTACCTTGTCAGCTCGGGGGATTCAATCTTGCAACCTTACAGTTAACTAGTCCAACGCTCTAACCACCTGATTACATTGCACTCCACGAGGAGCCTGCCTGTTACGCGAATGCAGTACAAGCCAAGGGAAGTTGCTAGCTAGCATTAAACTTATCTTTATAAAAAACAATCAATCAAAATCACTAGTTAACTACACATGGTTGATGATATTACTAGTTTATCTAGCGTGTCCTGCGTTGCATATAATCGATGCGGTGCGTATCGTTGCTCCAATGTGTACCTACCCATAAACATCAATGCCTTTCTTAAAATCAATACACAGATGTATATATTTTTAAACCTGCATATTTAGCTAAAAGAAATCCAGGTTAGCAGGCAATATTAACCAGGTGAAATTGTGTCACTTCTCTTGCGTTCATTGCACGCAGAGTCAGTGTATATGCAACAGTTTGGGCCGCCTAATTTGCCAGAATTTTACGTAATTATGACATAACATTGAAGGTGTGGAATGTAACAGGAATATTTAGACTTATGGATGCCACCTGTTAGATAAAATACGGAACGGTTCCGTATTTCACTGAAAGAATAAACGTCTTGTTTTCGAGATGATAGTTTCCGGATTCGACCATATTAATGACCTAATGCTCGTATTTCTGTGTGTTATTATGTTATAACTAAGTCTATGATTTGATTGAGCAGTCTGACTGAGCGGTGGTAGGCAGCAGCATGCTCGTAAGCATTCATTCAAACAGCACTTTCCTGCGTTTTGCCAGAAGCTCTTTGCTGTGCTTCAAGCCTATCAACTCCCGAGATTAGGCTGGTGTAAGCGATGTGAAATGGCTAGCTAGTTAGCAGGGTGCGCGCTAATAGCGTTTCAAACGTCACTCGCTCTGAGACTTGGAGTAGTTATTCCCCTTGCTCTGCATGGGTAACGCTGCATCGAGGGTGGCTGTTGTCGTTGTGTTCCTGGTTCGAGCCCCGGCCTTAAGGCACTACATGTATAGTCACTTTACCTGTACCTACATGTACATATAACCTCAACTAACCTGTGCCCCCGCACATTGACTCTGTACCAGTACCCCCTGTATATAGCCTCGTTACTGTTATTTTATTGTTGCTCTTTAATTATTTGTTCTTTTTCTATTTTTAATTTGTTGTTTACGTTAGTTAATACTTTCTTAACACTTATTTTTTCTTAACTGCATTGTTGGTTAAGGGCTTGTGAGTAAAGATTTCACTAAGACTTTCACCTGTTGTATTCGGCGCATGTGACAAATAACATTTGATTTGTATTGATAGTTGCTGCCTTCTTGGCGTGGTCTTCCTTGAAAAAGAGGCTGGGTCTCAATGGGCTTCTCCTGGTTAAATAAAGGCTAAATAAAAAATAAAACATATGTATCCTGTTCCTCTCCACCAGGTGAGAGTGCTCTTCTCCAAAGGCCCCTTCATCTCCATCTTCGCCAGCGACCCCCACATCATCATCAAGGCCATCAACCAGAACCTGAACAGCGTGCTCAGGGATTCCAACATCAACGGCCATGACTACATGAGAAACATCGTCCACCTGCCGGTCTTCCTCAACAGCCGGGGGTTGAGCAGCGCCAGAAAGATGTGTGTGGCAGCGCCCGCTAACGGAGACACCGGAAACTCAGACGGTAATCCAAACCATTCAGACGGTAAAGACAGACTCACACACACACACGCCCTGCCCTGTATGAAAGGAGCTGTAAAAATCTCAGACCACACACACACGGGCATGTACACACATGAACACACACATTCAGGCATACACACAAATTAACACACTCACATCCACCTTCGCATTCAGATATGTACACCGGCACACACTTAACTGTAAGTGTCAAATCATTGGCTAATATTAGGTCTGGTTTCTCATCTCCTGTCTTTGTTGATATCTGTGTCCAGGCTGGCATGAGGAGCTGGACAGGAAGCTATCCCAGCACAGCATCGGAGAGATGACCAAGTTTGGCAGCAAGACAACCCTGAACCGCAGGGTAAGAGAGAGAAGAGAGAGTGTGTGTGGGTGGGTGGGTGGGTGGGTGGGTGGGTGGGTGGGTGGCCTGGTGCTTGACCCCAACCTGTTGGGTTCCCAAAGAGTACAGGCATATGGGTCAACACCGCCCGTCACCAATAGTATGGTCAAAGGACTTCAGAGGTGTCATCATTAAATCAATATAATAACCACACGTCTACACATTAACAGGTTGTCACTTGTTCCCTTCAAAGGGCACTGCTTTTGTTTTCTGTTCAAAAGTACTGCACTATAAAGGAAATAGGGCTCCATTTGGGACGCAGCCAGTAAAAAGCCAATAGCTGGAAATACGCAATAGGAAATAACTACAACTTCTGTGCATTAGGATCTCTTGACTCAATTGTGTTTTTAGAACCCAGTGTGACTGTCCAGCTACTGCGCTTATTGTGACTTTAATCGAATGAGGCTTAATCCAATCTGCTGCGTTTCTCCCCCACCAAGCCACATGATGTGCAGTATAGTGTGACTTTAATGTGAGTGGAACCAGCCTGATTGCTGTGTTCACCATTCTATTCCATATCACTCATCAGTCTGGCATTCCTCCACATTGAGACTGTTTGACCCTATGCTATGTCTGCACATCTATTGGAGAAAGGCCATACTGATACGTGCGGTAAAACAGAATGGTGAACACAGCGATCAGGCTGCTTCCACCAGACTAATGCGACCACTCCAGCTGTAACCTACCCTAACCTTAAAGGGGTGATTTGCAGTTGCTACATCCATGGACTTAATCAATTAATAATATGTACCCATTGATTCTTGAAGAATATAACTTATAAATGCCTCATGAGTTTAGTTCAACTGTCACACTCCATGAGAACCCAATGTTTGCAAACAACGTAAATGTAAACAAACACTGTATAGCCTCAAATCAGGGTTAAAACTATACTTTTGATGTCATGGATGGTCTGTCCTTGTATCCATAGCTCTGTCTATGAATTTGAGAGTGGTTACATTTCTCCAGCCCCATCCTTCAGCTTTTTTACCAAAACAGTAGCCGGGTCACGCTTTGTTATATAACTGCAGATTACTCCTTTAACCTTAAACACAAGCCCCTCTTATTCTATTGAGACCCCAGGTGTTATGTACTCAAGGACCTATGCCAAATCTCAGACTCAATTTGTCAAATTTTTCCATTATATTCCCATTTTCTCTACTTTTGAAATATAAGTACACTACATGACCAAAAGTATGTTGACACCTGCTCGTCGAACATCTTATTCCAAAATTGTGCGCAATCATGGGCATTAATATGGAGTTGGTCCCCCCTTTGCTGCTATAACAGCCTCCACTCTTCTGGGAAGGCTTTCCACTAGATGTTGGAACAGTGGTGCAGGGACTTGCTTCCATTCAGCCACAAGAGCATTAGTGAGGTTACTGAGTTACAGTTCATATAAGCAAATAAATTAGGCACTAATCTATGGATTTCACATGACTGGGAATACAGATATGCATCTGTTGGTCACAGGTACCTTCAAATAAAAAGGTAGGGGTGTGGATCAGAAAACCAGTCAGTATCTGGTGTGACCACCATTTGCATCATGCAACGCGACACGTCTTCGCATAGAGTTGATCAGGCTGTTGATTGTGGCCTTTGGAATGTTGTCCCACTCCTCTTCAATGGCTGTTGCTGGATATCAAATCAAATGTTATTTGTCACATGCTCCGAATACAACAGGTGTAGTAGACCTTACCGTGAAATGCTTACTGACAAGCCCTTAATCACAATGCAGTTTTAAGAAAATAGAGTTAAGAGTTAAAATATTTACTCAATAAAATAAATTATCAAATAAAAAGTAACACAAAATAACAATAACAAGGCTATATACAAGGGGTACCGGTACAGAGTCAATGTGCAAGGATAAAGGTTAGTCGAGGTAATTTGTACATGTAGGTAGGGGTAAAGTAACAACTATGCATAGATAATAAACAGCGAGTAGCAGCAGTGTAAAAACAGGGGGGGGTGTCAATGCAAAAAGTCTGGGGGGCCATTTGATTCATCAGTCTTATTGCTTGGGGGTAGAAGCAGTTAAGGAGCCTCTTGGACCTAGACTTGGTGCTCCGGTACTGCTTGCCGTGCGGTAGGAGAGAACAGTCTATGACTAGGGGGGCTGGAGTCTTTGACAATTTTTGGGGCCTTCCTCTGACACCGATATTGGCGGGAACTGGAACACGCTGTCGTACACGTCGATCTAGAGCATCCCAAACATGCTTAATGGGTGACATGTCTGGTGAGTATGCAGGCCTTGGAAGAACAGACATTTTCAGCATTCAGGAACTTTGTACAAATCCTTGCAACATGGGGCCGTGCATTATTGTGCTGAAATAGGAGGTGATGGCGGCGGATGAATGGCACGACATTGGGCCTCAGGATCTCGTCACGGAATCTCTGTGCATTCAAATTGCCATCGATAAAATGCAATTGTGTTCATTGTCAGCAGCTTATGCATACCCATAACATAACCCCACCACCACCATGGGGCACTCTGTTCACAACGTTGACATCAGCAAACCGCTTGCCCACACAACGAAATACACGCTGTCTGCCATCTGCTCGGTACAGTTGAAACCGGGATTCATCTGTTAAGAGCACACTTCTGCAGCGTGACAGTGGCCATCAAAGGTGAGCATTCACCCACTGAAGTCTGTTACAACGACGAACTGCAGTTAGGTCAAGACCCTGGTGAGGATGATGAGCACGCAGATGAGCTTTCCTGAGACAGTTTCTGACAGTTTATGCAAACCCACAGTTGCATCAGCTGTCTTGGTGGCTGGTCTCAGACGATCCCGCAGGTGAAGAAGCTGGATGTGGAGGTCCTGGGCTGGAGTGATAACACGTGGTCTGCGGTTGTGAGGCCAGTTGGACGTAATGCCAAATTCTCTAAAATGCTGTTGGAGGTGGCTTATGGTAGAGAAATTAACATAAATTTCTCTGGCAACAGCTCTGGTGAACATTCCTGCAGTCAGCATGCCAATTGCACGCTCCCTCAAAACTTGAGACATCTGTGTCATTGTGTTGTGTGACAAAACTGCACATTTTAGAGTGGCCTTTTGTCCCCAGCACGAGGTGCACCTGTGTAATGATCATGCTTTTTAATCAGCTTATTGATATGCCACACCTGTCAGGTGAATTGATTATCTTGGCAAAGGAGAAATGCTCACTAACATAAACCCCAGAGGTGCCTATTTGCTATTATAAACTGGTTACCAACATAATTAGAGCAGTAAAAATAAATGCTTTGTCATACCCGTGGTATATGGTCTGATAAACCACGGCTGTCAGCCAATCAGCATTCAGGGCTCGAACCACCCAGTTTATATATATATATATATCTATATCATGCTATATTACATGTGACAGTTTAACACTGTGTAAACAGCAAACCGTATCTGATTGTTTCCTCTCATGCGTTAATATAATGTTAATATGTGTTTGCTCTGTGTAAGCTTGGGCGATATACCGTTTATAGACGACGGTGTGATGTTCCAAGTGGCTTGATGTCAAGAGCAAGTTTCTTGGTTACAGCAGAGACATTCAATCCCCTCGTGGATCAAGATCCCTGTTGTTTTGTGCATCCCCCTCCCCCAGAAATACATATACAGTACAGTGCCTTCAGAAAGTATTCAGACCCCTTGACTTTTTCCACATTTTGTTACGTTACATCCTTATTCTAAAATGTATTAAATTGTTTTTTTTTACTCATCAATCTACACACAATACCCCATAATGACAAAGCAAAAACAGGTTTTTAGAAATGTTTGCTAATTTATTAAAAATTAAAAACATATCACATTTACGTAAGTATTCAGACCCTTTACTCAGTACTTTGTTGAAGCACCTTTGGCAGCGATTACAGCCTTGAGTCTTCTTGGGTTTGACACTACAAGCTTGGCACACCTGTATTTGGGGAGTTTCTCCCATTCTTCTCTGCAGATCCACTCAAGCTCTGTCAAGTTGGATGGGGAGCATCACTGCACAGCTATTTTCAGGTCTCTCCAGAGATGTTAGATTGGGTTCAAGTCCGGGGTCTTGCTGGGCCACTCGAGGACACTCAGAGACTTGTCCCGAAGCCACTCCTGCTTTGTCTTGGCTGTGTGCCTAGGGTCATTGTCCTGTTGGAAGGTGAACCTTCGCCCCAATCTGAGGTCCTGAGCACTCTGGAGCAGGTTTTCATCAAGGATCTCCCTGTAGTTTGCTCTGTTCATCTTTGCTTCGATCCTGACTAGTCTCCCAGTCCCTGCCGCTGAAAAACATCCCCACAGCATGATGCTGCCACCACCATGCTTCACTTTAGGGATGGTGCCAGGATTCCTCCAAACGTGACGCTTGGCATTCGGACCAAATAGTTAAATCTTGGTTTCATCAGATCAGAGAATGTTGTTTCTTATGGTCTGAGATTCTTTAGGTGCCTTTTTGCAAACTCCAAACAGGCTGTCATGTGCCTTTTACTGGGGAGTGGCTTCCGTCTGGCCACTCTACTATCATAAAGGCCTGATTGGTGGAGTGGTGCAGAGATGGTTGTCCTTCTGGAAGGTTCTCCTCGGTCAGAGTGACCATCGGGTTCTTTGTCACCTCCCTGACCAAGGCCTTTTTCCCCCGATTGCTCAGTTTGGCTGGACGGGCAGCTCTAGGAAGAGTATTGGTGCTTCCAAACTTCTTCCATTTAAGAATGATGGAGGCCACTGTGTTCTTGGGGACATTCAATGCTGCAGAATATTTTTGGTACCCTTCCCCAGATCTGTGCCTTGACACAATCCAGTGTCAGGGGCTCTACGGACAATTCCTTCAACCTCATGGCTTGGTTTTTACTCTGACATGCACTGTCAACTGTAGGACCTTTATATATACAGGTATGTGCCTTTCCAAATCAATTGAATTTACCACAGGTGGACTCCAATCAAGTTGTAGAAACATCTCAAGGATGATCAATGGAAACAGGATGCACCTGAGCTCCATTTTGAGTCTCATAGCAGAGGGTCTGAATACCTATGTACATAAGGTATTTTTTAAATATTTTTTTCATAAATTTGCAAACAGTTCTATAAACCTGTTTTCGCTTTGTCATTATGGGTTATTGTGTGTAGATTGATTGTGAAAAAAAGTTGTAATCAATTTTAGAATAAGGCTGTGACGTAACAAAATGTGGAAAAAGTGAAGGCATCTGAATATGTTCCGAATGAACTGTGTATATAATGCCCAACCATATATCTATTATTATAATATATGTTACTGTTATATATATTTTTGTAAATAGCGCCCCTTTTGTGCACTTCCGGTAATACCCTACACCCCGGTATGGTAATCTGGATACCTCCCAACCATATGTCTCTGCATAGGACACGTACCGGCGACGTCAGATGCAGAGGACTGTGACACGGCAGATGTCCTTTGACCTGAGCAAGCTGCTGGTGACAGAAGACTGGTTCAGTGACATCAGCCCCCAGACCATGAGGAGGCTGCTCAACATCGTCTCTGTCACAGGTGGGTCAACACACACCCACGTTGACTCACGCGTCCACACACACGTATGGACACACCTACACACACATGCACACCCACATGTGCGCATGTACGCATGCACATGCGCACACACAGACACACACACTAGAGGTCTTCACAGATATACCCGAACCCGATTACCTGAGATACGAACAGGTCGGATCCACATTTCTGTAGTTGACCCTTGGATCCCGGGTCGGATCACGCTCGGTGGCCATGGACCTCGGATCTGCTGAAAATATGTGAAATATCAACCAGATCCAAAATTATATTTGAAGAAGAAAATATCCTGATGAAAATATATCCTCTATAAATCACATTTGCTACGCATGGCATTTGGTTCAGTCAATAGCATTAATCTCTCTCCGCTGCCTCTCTCTGTCTGGCTTGAGCTATAGTGAACTTGCAACATTGTTTCAACTGGGCCCTCACTGTTTCCCAGACACAGCTGTATTTGTGTTCAGAGAAGTGTTCAGATAGCCTATTTTATGACGTTTCCACTGGAGATATGGGATCAGCAATATGTTGCTATTTCACACCAAGGCGCAGAGGTTACTTAAGCCCATCGAGAAGTCTGATATTGGAAAGATTTTTCAAATACAGTGAGGAACTATGGTCATTCACAATGGATGTACAACACTCTGTTGGCTTTCTGTGTGTGGTGACAAAATAAATACTTTGAGAGGCTCGGCTGGTCATAAGTGGTGTTGAGTTAAAGAAATGGCCTACTATCAGACATACCCAAATGGGAACTTTTATAGGCCTACATTTGTGCACAGTGCACATTTGTACTTCTATGCATGCTGAAGCAAAATATATAAAAAAATAAACATGAAGAAAAAGGGCAAACAATTCACACAATGAAACAATGAATGTGCACAAAGCGCATTCTGGAGAGAGACGCCTATAGTGCCTTTTAGCCACACACCCCTTCTGGTATCGACGTTTTAAATTAGGGATGTCATTTATGAAAATCCTAAACTAACACACACACTTTGTTTACCACAAGTTTACCCACTGAGTTTACTACATGAACCACAATGAACCATACAGATTATGGATGAATTTTATTGAGGAAAGCATGTTAGTTTTGTCCAGTCTGACTTACACAATGCTGGTCTGTCTATAGGTCGTCTGCTGAGGGCAAATCAGATTATGTTTAACTGGGACCGCCTGGCATCGTGGATCAACCTTACTGAGACCTGGCCCTACAGGACCTCCTGGCTCATCTTGTTCCTGGAGGAGACTGAAGGCATCCCTGACCAGGCCGCCCTCAAGACTATCTACGAGAGGTAATGTAGAGACCCCGTAAAACTACATCCAAGACCATCTAGCAGAGGTAATATACTGTAGTCCCCCTCTACACCTATAAAACTGGGCCACCCTCAAGACCATCTAGCAGAGGTAATATACTGTAGTCCCCCTCTACCCCTATAAAACTGGGCCACCCTCAAGACCATCTAGCAGAGGTAATATACTGTAGTCCCCCTCTACCCCTATAAAACTGGGCCACCCTCAAGACCATCTAGCAGAGGTAATATACTGTAGTCCCCCTCTACCCCTATAAAACTGGGCCACCCTCAAGACCATCTAGCAGAGGTATGCATGCTGTAGATCCCCAACCCCCTTTCCCAACCTTAAAATGTCTTCTTGAAACACCTGTCCTAATTATAGAACTTAGGAACTGTTTAGTTGCGTGAGAGAGGGTTTTATTTCATTTTGAATGATCTGTCTGAAAATGTGAGGCCAAAGAAGAACTACATTTTCACAAAAAGACACAGTGGAAAAGTTATTATCGAAGAAAGAATACATTTACTCCCACTGATCCAGTGAGAGAGGTACATCCCAAATGGCACCCTATTCCCTATATAGTGCACTACGGCAGGTCGCCTGGTGGGTAGGAGCATTGGGCCAGGAACTGAAAGGTTGCTGGATCGAATCCCTGAGCTGACAAGGTAAAAATCTGTCGTTCTGCCCCTGAGCAAGGCAGTTAACCTACTGTTCCCCCAGGCACCGATGACATGGATGTCGATTTAAGACAGCCCCCCCCAGCACATCTCGGATTCAGAGGGGTTGGGTTAAATGCAGAAGACACATTTCAGTTGATGCGTTTAGTTGTACCACTGACTAGGTATCCCCCTTCAGTTGATGCGTTTAGTTGTACCACTGACTAGGTATCCCCCTTTCTTTTCCTTTTGTACAAGAGTAGTGCACTATATAGGGAACAGGGTGCCATTTGGAACACACAAATCTCTGACGTGATGAAACAGTCAGATTATTCACTGGGCAATAAGGATTAGTTTAATTGGTTGAATCGTCATTATAATTGCATCCCATTGGTTGGATTATTGTATTTTAATGTCAGTTACTTCTCAGACAGAAGCTTAGTCGCTGCAAAATAAAGTTGGGTGGTTTTTCGTGTGTAAAAGGGTGTTGCCAAATATAAATAATGACTTATGTTCTATTCACGTTTTTGCCCCTGAATGATTCAAATGTCCTTCATTGTCACTCCAAATACAATAATATGTCATTCAAAAGACTCTAATCCATGAAGCTCACAGAATCATTATTTTTAGAAAGGAAAATGACATTTTCTTCATTGCAATTTATTCCCTGTTTTTGGATATAGATATATTTTATGTATGTTTTTGTATTTACATTTTATTGTTGGTCAGCTGCGAAAAATGTCAAACTAAAGAAGCAACCTTTCAGTGTAGAAGAGCTATAGCTCTTTCCTCGCTTGTCTTCATTAGGCTTCAGTCTAACCTCTGGTGTTTTAGGATCTCCAAGAACATTCCGACCACTAAAGACGTGGAGCCCCTGTTGGAGATTGATGGGGATGTGCGTAGCTTCGAGGTGTTCCTCTCCTCTCGGACACCTGTCCTCAATGCGCGCGACATCAAAACCTTCCTACCCTGCACCGTCAACCTCGACCCCAAACTACGAGAGATCATCGCAGGTGAGGAGAGCATATTTCTGTTTGTGTCACCGAATAATCAGGGTTCCACACAAATAATTCCAATACGTTTTGGTATTATTATGCAGGCATCCATTCTCTTTCCAACTTGAATAACAACTTGCAGATTTTGGAATGTATCATGAATTTGTCAGATGAGTTAGTCATTATGGTTTCATGTCTATGTGCAGATCCAACTTTTTTTCCGGACTTTACATTATAAATTACATTATAACATTTAATGACACATTTCTCTTTACCTGTCTGTCTCTTCTTTCCCCCCAGACGTGCGTGCTGCCAGGGAACAGATGAGCATCAGAGCAGTGACCTATCCCAGCCTGCCCCTGCAGGAAGCCGCTCCCCGCCCCACCTCAGTCTACAGCCAGCAGTCAGGCATGTCCGCCTGCTCCCCCTCCATCTCCTTCAACGGGCACTTCAACCCCCCAGGGCTGGTGTCCCCACCGCCCCACAGCAGCAACTACAGTGGTATGGCTGGCCCCCAGCACCCCTTCTATAACAGGGTGAGTGTATGAGAAAGAACACCCTCATGTCGCCAAGGACATTGCTATTCTATATAGGACTGAGAAGGGCCTGGTTCCAAACGGAATGACCAAAGTTTCACTTGTAGATCGTCTGGCTCGTGTCAGTTAACTCATTCAGTCATATGCTGCCTGGTAGGCGATCACTGACGGCCTCTGTAATCAAACAAAGGGCTTTGAACCTCAACACATTCCTTACATTTCCCACCTTGTTATCGTCCCCCTTCTCACTTTGTGGGACAATTCTGGTTTATAATTTGCAGAGCTGTCTTGTTATTTATAGTTCCCATTTAAGTTGAAGTCTCTGTGCTGTAACATGAGGTGTTTGTACTGTGTGACCCCTTGTTTGTACATAGATACATACATTCATACATACGTACACTAAGTACGCATGTATGTATGTATTTGACATGCTGTTGCTGTTTAATTTGCTTCAGTCTGTATTTCATAATATCTCAGACACCTCAATTGTTACGCTGGTTTCATATTTAAGTGTTGTATTTTTTATTTATTTCACCCCATGGTAAATGTGTTTCCTTTCTCCCTGGTATTCCCCTCCCTCCAGCCATATTTTCCCCATCATGTTTACCAGCTGCCACGCCAGTATGTGGGCAGTTTCCCTGTTCATGCTCCTCCACCACGCCCATTCCCACTTAAAAGTGGCTTTCCCCGGGATCCGAGCAGTGGACTCGTAAGTATTAGAGGTAGTGAGTAGAGATAGTTCATCTAGAATGGATGTATAACCATGTTATAGAGAGAGAAATGATTTTCCTTTCAAATTTCATTAGCTTATATATGCTTGTTTGAACCTTCTGATTTGGGTTGTTTGAACATCAGAACATTCCGATTCGGATTCTATCAGAGATGTTCATCTCACCAGATAACCCACCCCCTATTGCAGAAACATGCTTCCACTCTCCCTTTCTCTTTCTTTGTCAGACATCCAACCTCCCACACAGACACACACACAGACAGGGCTCTAAAGTGCAACCGAGTTTGGTCTCATATCCCACAAAATATTTTTCTGTGCGACCAGTAGTTTTATTTTGAAAGCACTGTGCGACTAGGAAACAAATCTCCCAGATAATTGTTGTAGTGATAAGGCTTCCCTGTACTGAAAGTGTATGAGTGCCCTAGAGAAAACAGCTGATTCGATAGGGTTATGGTTGCACCATTACTACAGAGAAAACGGCTTGCTTCTAGCCCAACCAGGTCAAAAGATTTGACCCATATTACCGGGGCAACATTTGTATCTGTAGCAAATCGCCGGGACCGACTTTTACATTCATAAACCATGTCGTGGGCCGTTGTAAAACTACTTGTGCGTTAACCACTTGTTTACACATTGTTCAGTCATATTACCTCATTGGCTAGCTAGCTAACAACCTGGTAACTTTACCAGTATATCCAAACATTTGGGGTCACCAATAGGAAAAGGGACAGCTTCTTCAGGAGATCAATGATCATAGCAATGAATGAATTACATATCTCTTGCGTGTTGTCATCACAAATCGGACGTTTTTAAGAGACAGTGTACACTGTTCAATGTAATCCATCTCAATAGGAAAATCGAGCTTTAACACAATGTAGAAACCTATTATTACACATAGTATTTTGTCATTTCAATGACAGTTATTCCTATCAAAATTGTAGCTTTTATAATAACCTAATTTCTTTACAATGTTACATGTTAGTTTCTAGGGCTCAACATGTGCTTCAAAAGCAGCTAGAATTCATATAAGCCCGATATAGGCTGTGTATGCTGTATATGCTCCTAGATTTCATGTGGTGCTCCTAGATTTCATGTGGTGCTCCTAGATTTCATGTGGTGCTCCTAACTTTTTTAATTTGGGAGCACCAGTGCTACCAATGAAAAATTATAATTTAGAGCTCTGTACACAGACACAAACACACAGAGAAACTAGAAACACAGAAACATTGACCCTGCTATTACAGCATCCAACTGTCCAAAAAAACACTGAACGCCGCAGAGACATCAAAAACATTATTCTCATCCTCACAATGAAGGCATGCCCTCTCTCTCTCTCTCTCTCTCTCTCTCCACTCTCTTCCTCTCTCTCTCTCCACTCTCTTCCTCTCTCTCTCTCTCTCTCTCTCTCTCTCTCTCTCTCTCTCTCTCTCTCTCTCTCTCTCTCTCTCTCTCTCTCTCTCTCCACTCTCTTCCATTCTCTCTCTCTCTCTCCCTCCATTCTCTTTCTCTCTCTCCCTCCATTCTCTTTCTCTCTCTCTCTCTCTCTCCACTCTCTTTCTCTCTCTCTCTCTCTCTCTCTCTCTCTCTCTCTCTCTCTCTCTCCACTCTCTTTCTCTCTCTCTCCCTTTCCACTCTCTCTCTCTCCACTCTCTTCCTCTCTCTCTCTCCACTCTCTTCCTCTCTCTCCACTCTCTTCCACTCTCTTCCTCACTCTCCACTCTCTTCCTCTCTCTCCACTCTCTTCCTCTCTCTCCACTCTCTTCCTCTCTCTCTCTCTCTCTCCACTCTCTTCCTCTCTCTCTCTCTCTCTCTCTCGCTCTACTCTCTCTCTCCACTCTCTCTCCACTCTCTTCCTTTCTCTCTCTCTTCCTCTCTCTTCCCCTCTCTCTCCTCTCTCTCTCTCTCAATGTCTTGTCTTGAAGATATGTATGTCTCCCTAATGTTTTTTTCTCCTCTAAGACGATAATGTTGGCATCTGTGTGTCTTCCTAATGTTCTCTCCTCACATCCCTCTCTGATGAAAACCTGCTGTAGCCACTCCCTCCTCACCTTTCCATCTGTTTCTCTCCACCTCTCGTTCTCTCTCCTCCCTCCAAGCAGTTTAAGGTACCGTCTTTGAAAAAGAAGCAGGTACTGAATCCATTCAGACGTTTTCTCTAACTCCTCCTAACTAGACCTAGACCGACAAACTCACCCCCTTCGGAAGGGATCTGACCTCTGTAATCCCATCATGCACATTGGAAACTCTAGCCCACTCTCTTGAATGGGAACTAGGAGTTACAGGCATGCTACACTGGAGTAATACCTTTTTGCAGAGCGCAAGAAGCTCCCATTCATGTCAATGAAACCTGGGTGGAAGTGGTACGCCTCAGCTCTGGTTCCCGAGGAGGTGTGGTATATGGCCAATATACCACGGCTAAGGGCTGTCCTTATGAACGACGCAACACAGAGTGCCTGGATACAGACCTTAGCCGTGGTATATTGGCCAAATATCACAAACCCCCAAGGTGCCTTATTGCTATTATAAACTGGTTACCAATGTAATTAGAACAGTCAAAATAACTGTTTTGTCATACCTCTGATATACCACAGCTTTCAGCCAATCAGCATTCAGGGCTCGAACCACCAGTTTATAAATATTTTTTTTGTCACGTGGCTCACACCCAAGAACACTTGATAAAGTGGCGTGTATTCTGCTCACGCCAGCAAAAAACTACACATCCAGTATAGTAGCTGAAAACCTGGTTATGTGACACTAGTGTTGCTCCCTTGTTAGGGCACTAAGTGATGCTACAAGGCCGCTGACTAGTGAAATCTTTGATCTGCTTCTGTCATACTATTTAAGACCTATTTACAATTACAGATGTTTTGTAACTTTGTAAGATACATTGTAGATTTGTAACACTTGTACAAGTCTCTATAAGCATTTCAAACATTTGATTTTGTCTGGCCCTTCTAGCTGAACTCTCCTTACCTAAACCCTCATACACCCCACCCTCTTCCACCTCATCAAAGTGGACATGTCTTATGAAGACCGCCCTCCTACTCTGAGTCAGTGGCATTGAACATATAGCCTGTGCCTGTGGTTTCATAAAGACCTAAAACTAACCTGTTTGAAAAGTGAATAATAATCCTGCACCATGTGTACATTCTATCCATACTCAAAGTTACTGTGATACTGGGTGTATATCACTTACCGGTTAATTACTAGAACAGACATCCTCATTCAAGTCAAGTCAATGGTCTGAGGGGCTTGTTCTAGTGATTCTATTTCTACACTCTTAGACAAAAAGGTGCTATCTAGAACCTTAAAGGGTTCTTCGGCTATTCCCATAGGATAACACTTTGTAGAACCCTTTCTGGTACTAGGGGAGGACCTGTTTGGTTCCATGTAGAACCTGGTCCACAGAGAGGTTTTCCTATGGGGAGACAGCCGAAGAACCCTTTTAGAAACCTTTTTTCTAAGAGTGTATGGTCTAACTAGTGAGTAGCCTAGTAGTAACAGTAGATAGCAGGAAGTGATGTCACAGATTACATCCATGTTTTTTTTTTAACCCTACAGTATTCTCTCATCCACTCACTGACAATGTTTGGTTTGGACCTAACCTCTATTAACCCCATTGTCATATTGTACTCACCCTCAGGGTAGCTCCACTCTCATCCACAACCCATTGTAGATGAAATCATATTGTACTCACCCTCAGGATAGCTCCACTCTCATCAACAACCCATTGTAGATGAAATCATATTGTACTCACCCTCAGGGTAGCTCCACTCTCATCCACAACCCATTGTAGATGAAATCATATTGTACTCACCCTCAGGGTAGCTCCACTCTCATCCACAACCCATTGTAGATGAAATCATATTGTACTCACCCTCAGGGTAGCTCCACTCTCATCAACAACCCATTGTAGATGAAATCATATTGTACTCACCCTCAGGGTAGCTCCACTCTCATCAACAACCCATTGTAGATGAAATCATATTGTACTCACCCTCAGGGTAGCTCCACTCTCATCAACAACCCATTGTAGATGAAATCATATTGTACTCACCCTCAGGGTAGCTCCACTCTCATCAACAACCCATTGTAGATGAAATCATATTGTACTCACCCTCAGGGTAGCTCCACTCTCATCAACAACCCATTGTAGATGAAATCATATTGTACTCACCCTCAGGGTAGCTCCACTCTCATCAACAACCCATTGTAGATGAAATCATATTGTAGTTCTCTCATACCTACTGATGCTTTATGTCGCCTACGTTCTTCTCATGTTGCTCTCCCCTTTCACTGGGCCTTCCTGTGTTACCTTTGCAGATTTCAACAGTGTTTCAGCATGGAATTCCAATTCTATTATATTTTGTATCACTGCATTTCTACTCAAATGGGAGGAGGGTTACTATTGATGAGTACAGCACATGATAACTTTGAGAAATGTAATCTTGACCTCCATCAAATGTAGCCATACTGTATTAACCAATAAGCCATGTTTTACCTGTTGGTTGACTCCTCTATCTGGTCGTTGACGGTGTGTTCTGGACCTGGTTGTGTGTGTCAGGGTTCAGCCTCGGTGGTGTCGGGGACCCCGGCCATCCTCCTGAGCTCCATGAACACAGACACAGTGTGTGAACGTGTCAAACAGATCGAGGGTATCGACCAGAGCATGCTGGCCCAGTACACTGCCACCATTAAGAAGGTGAGCAGAGAGAGAGAGATCTCTACCATTAACCTCCTCTCTCTCTACTATTAACCTCCTCTCTCTCTACCATTAACCTCCTCTCTCTCTCTCTCTCTACCATTAACCTCTCTCTCTCTCTCTACCATTAACCTTCTCTCTCTACCATTAACCTCCTCTCTCTCTACCATTAAACTCCTCTCCCTCTCTCTCTCTACCATTAACCTCCTCTCTCTCTCTCTACCATTAACCTTCTCTCTCTCTCTCTACCATTAACCTTCTCTCTCTCTCTCTACCATTAACCTTCTCTCTCTCTCTCTACCATTAACCTCCACTCTCTCTCTCTACCATTAACCTCCACCCTCTCTCTCTACCATTAACCTCCCCTCTCTCTCTACCATTAACCTCCACTCTCTCTCTACCATTAACCTCCACCCTCTCTCTCTACCATTAACCTCCACCCTCTCTCTCTACCATTAACCTCCACTCTCTCTCTACCATTAACCTCCACCCTCTCTCTCTACCATTAACCTCCACCCTCTCTCTCTACCATTAACCTCCACTCTCTCTCTACCATTAACCTCCACTTTCTCTCTCTACCATTAATCTCCACCCTCTCTCTCTACCATTAACCTCCACTCTCTTTCTCTACCATTAACCTCCACCCTCTCTCTCTACCATTAACCTCCACCCTCTCTCTCTACCATTAACCTCCACTCTCTCTCTCTACCATTAACCTCCACTCTCTCTCTCTACCATTAACCTCCACCCTCTCTCTCTACCATTAACCTCCACTCTCTCTCTCTACCATTAACCTCCACTCTCTCTCTCTACCATTAACCTCCACTCTCTCTCTCTACCATTAACCTCCACTCTCGCTCTCTACCATTAACCTCCACTTTCTCTCTACCATTAACCTCCACTTTCTCTCTCTACCATTAACCTCCTCTCTCTCTACCATTAACCGCCTCTCTCTCTCTACCATTAATCTCCACTCTCTCTCACTCTCTCTCTACCATTAACCTCCACTCTCTCTCTCTACCATTAACCTCCACTCTCTCTCTCTACCATTAACCTCCACTCTCTCTCTCTACCATTAATCTCCACTCTCTCTCTCTCTCTACTATTAACCTCCACTCTCTCTCTCTCTCTCTCTACCATTAACCTCCTCTCTACCATTAACCTCCTCTCTCTCTCTCTACCATTAACCTCCTCTCTCTCTACCATTAACCGCCTCTCTCTCTCTACCATTAATCTCCACTCTCTCTCACTCTCTCTCTACCATTAACCTCCACTCTCTCTCTCTACCATTAACCTCCACTCTCTCTCTCTACCATTAACCTCCACTCTCTCTCTCTACCATTAATCTCCACTCTCTCTCTCTCTCTACTATTAACCTCCACTCTCTCTCTATACCATTAACTTCCACTCTCTCTCTCTACCATTAACTTCCACTCTCTCTCTCTACCATTAACCTCCTCTCCCTCTCTCTACCATTAACTTCCACTCTCTCTCTCTCGCACTACCATTAACCTCTCTCTCGCTCTACCATTAACCCCCACTCTCTCTCTACCATTAACCTCCACTCTCTCTCTACCATTAACCTCCACTCTCTGTCTCTACCATTAACCTCCACTCTCTCTCTACCATTAACCTCCACTCTCTCTCTCTCTCTACCATTAACCTCCACTCTCTCTCTCTACAATTAACCTCCACTCTCTCTCTACCATTAACCTCCTCTCTCTCTCTCTACCATTAACCTCCACTCTCTCTCTACCATTAACCTCCACTCTCTCTCTCTCTCTACCATTAACCTCCACTCTCTCTCTACCATTAACCTCCACTCTCTCTACCATTAACCTCCACTCTCTCTCTCTCTCTACCATTAACCTCCACTCTCTCTCTCTCTCTCTACCATTAACCTCCTCTCTCGCTCTACCATTAACCTCCTCTCTTTCTCTCTACCATTAACTTCCACTCTCTCTCTACCATTAACCTCCATTCTCTCTCTACCATTAACCTCCTCTCTCTCGCGCTACTATTAACTTCCTCTCTCTCTCGCTCTCTACCATTAACCTCCTCTCTCTCTCTCTCTCTCTCTCTCTCTCTCTCTACCATTAACCTTCTCGCACTCTCTCTCTACCATTAACCTCCTCTCTCTCTCTCTCTCTCTCTCTCTACCATTAACCTTCTCTCTCTCTCTCTCTCTCTCTCTCTCTCTCTCTCTCTCTCTCTCTCTCTCTCTCTCTCTCTCTCTCTCTCTCTCTCTCTACCATTAACCTCCTCTTCCTTGTCTCATTCTCCTCTTTGTCTCTCAGGCTAATGTGAATGGCAGAGTTCTGACCCAGTGCAACATTGATGAGCTGAAGAATGAAATGAAAATGAACTTTGGAGACTGGCAGCTCTTCAGAGGAACTGTGAGTTTAACCCTAACTTTGCCTCTTTCCTGTTATTTTGTTTTGTAGTGGATTTACCAATAGCTTTAACACTGGACACTGCTGTTATCAAGCACTTCTTAACCCAGTAATTACTATTTAGCCCAGCCGTATTTAGAGATCGGTGCATTGTTCCTTTCTTTTCTTCTTTCTCTCTTCCTCTTCTACTTTCTCTTCCTCTTCCTCTTCTTCCTTTCCCTCCTACTCTTCTGCCTTCTCTCGCTTCTTCTTCCTCTTCCTCCT
The DNA here is from genome assembly GCF_016432855.1 of Salvelinus namaycush. Classification (NCBI taxonomy): domain Eukaryota; kingdom Metazoa; phylum Chordata; class Actinopteri; order Salmoniformes; family Salmonidae; genus Salvelinus; species Salvelinus namaycush. Next base: position 28,163,040 of record NC_052335.1, read on the forward strand.
CTTCCTCTAGGTGTTGGAGATGCGTCACGTGGAGAGCCAGGTGCTTCATGAGGAGGCTCCCAGCGAGGTGGACAGCAGTGTGGTGGGCCACGGGGAACCGAGGCGCCAGGTCGCCCCGCCCCATGCCGGTGCCGCCAACCTCGACGCCAACTCACCCATGTACAGCTTCAACCTGAGCTTTGAGGAACTGAGCAATGTGGGACTGGACGAGCCTCCCAGGCATAGCAACAACACATGGATGGTGAGTGACTGGTGGTCTCTTCCATTGTAGAGAGGTCTATGTTGCGTCATTATATTACGTTGACAGAAAGACTAGAATTGTGTAGCTATGTACAGTACCAGTCAAAAGTTTGGACACCTACTCATTCAAGGGTTTTTCTTAATTTTTACTATTTTCTACATTGTAGAATAATAGTGAAGACATCACAACTATGAAATAACACATATGGAATCATGTAGTAACCAAAAAAAGTGTTAAACAAATCAAAATATGTTTATATTTTTGATTCCTCAAAGTAGCCACCCTTTGCCTTGATGTCAACTTTGCTGACTGTTGGCATTCTCTCAACCAGCTTCATGAGGAATGCTTTTCCAACTGTCTTGAAGGAGTTCCCACATATGCTGAGCACTTGTTGGCTGCTTTTCCATCACTCTGCGGTCCAACTCATCCCAAACCATCTCATCCCAAACCATCCCAGGCCAGGTCATCTGATGCAGCACTCTATTCCCACTAAGTGCGAACCAGATGGGATGGCGCATCGCTGCAGAATGCTGTGGTAGCCATGCTGGTTAAGTGTGCCTTGAATTCTAAATAAATCCCAGACAGTGTCACCAGCAAAGCACCATCACACCTCCTCCTCCATGTTTCACGGTGGGAACCACACATGCAGAGATCATCCGTTCACCTACTCTGCGTCTCACAAAGACATGGCGGTTGGAACCAAAAATCTCAAATTTTGCGTCCGAGCAGGGTCTTGGAGGAGCCATGGGGGTCCTGCTTCTCGTCCTCCTCTGTGATGGGGTCCAGGGGGGCTTCGGCGGTGGTGAAGTCCGGGGCATCCACGGCGGGAAGCTTGGAGGTGCTTCTCTTGGTGGTAGCCTTGTCCTTGGTTTTGTCCTCGGAGCTGGCGGAGGTCATGAACTGGTTGGGGTGGGGCTGGACGGGCTTCTCTCCCCCGCCAAAAATCTCAAATTAGATCGAAGGACAGATTTCCACCGGTCTAATGTTCATTGCTCGTGTTTCTTGGCCCAAGGAAGTCTCCTCCTCTTATTGTTGTCTTTCAGTAGTGGTTTCTTTGCAGAAATTTGACCATGAAGGCCTGATTAACTCAGTCTCCTCTGAACAGTTAATGTTGAGATGTGTCTGTTACTTGAACTCTGTGAAGCATTTGTTTGGGCTGCAATCTGAGGCTGGTAACTCTAATGAACTTATCCTCTGCAGCAGAGGTAACTCTGGGTCTTCCTTTCCTGTGGCGGTCCTCATGAGAGCCAATTTCATCATAGTGCTTGATGGTTTTTGCAACTGCACTTGAAGAAACTTTCTTAAAAATTTCTGGATTGACTGACCTTCATGTCTTAAAGTAATGATAGACTGCCATTTCTCTTTGCTTGTTTGAGCTGTTCTTGCCATAATATGGACCTGGTCTTTTACCAAATAGGGCTATCTTCTGTATACCACCTCTACCTTGTCACAACATAATTGATTGGCTCAAATGCGCAAACTAACTTTTAATAAGACATTCCTGTTAATTGAAATGCATTCCAGGTGACTACCTCATGAAGTTGGTTGAGAGAATGCCAAGAGTGTGCAACGCTGTCATCAAGGCAAAGGGTGGCTATTTGAAGAATCTCAAATCTCAAATATATTTTGTTTTGTTTAACACTTTTTTGGTTATGACATGATTCCATGTGTTATTTCATAGTTTTGATGTCTTCACTGTTATTCTACAATGTAGAAAATAGTCAAATAAAGGTAAACCCTTGAACGAGTAGGTGTGTCCAAACTTTGCACTAGTACTGTATATGTACAGAACCATGAATTAAGCCGTTGGCCTGTATGTAAACCAAATGATAGCCTACATATGTACTTAGACCACAGATCTAGGAGATGCAATGTTCCATGTCCCCCTCCCCAGGCCCCCACCCACCGTACCCCCAGCATGTCCAGCCTCAACTCCCAGGAGTCGTCCAACGACATCGTCAAGCTGACGGAAAAGCAGCAGTCGGAGTACCGCAACGCCTACCAGGAGTACATCGCCCAGATGGCCACGCTGGAGGTGGGCGGAGGCGGGGGAGAGAAGCCCGTCCAGCCCCACCCCAACCAGTTCATGACCTCCGCCAGCTCCGAGGACAAAACCAAGGACAAGGCTACCACCAAGAGAAGCACCTCCAAGCTTCCCGCCGTGGATGCCCCGGACTTCACCACCGCCGAAGCCTCCCTGGACCCCATCACAGAGGAGGACGAGAAGCAGGACCCCCATGGCTCCTCCAAGACCCTGCTCGGACGCAAGGCGCCCGGGTCCAGTGACCGGGGGAGCGGCCTGTTCCAGGGAGCAGCCGACCTCAAGATGAAGACCGGCGGGCTGCCCTACCAGAAGCTCACCAGCGACGACGAGGATTCAGAGAACTCCGACGCTCCTCTCCTGGGGGACGCGAAAAAGCCAGGTGACCCCAAAGCATCCTCCCTGGCTCTGGCTAAGGGTAAAGAATACCTGTCTGACGCCATGCTGGATAAGAAGGATTCTTCTGACTCCGGCATGCGCTCCAACGAGAGCTCGCCCAACCACTCCCTGCAGGACGAGGAGGCTGACCTGTCCCAGCTGGAGCAGGCCAACCTGATCGAGCTGGAGCAGGAGGACAGCCAGAGCCGGGCGGCCAGTAAGAGGGGTCTGCCCAGCAGCCTGAGTGGTCTCCAGGACTCAGCTGTGGCCCGCATGTCCATCTGCTCCGAGGACCAGTGCAGCCTGCTGGCCAGCAGCCCCGAAGAGAGCTGGCCCTTATCCAAGAGCTACAACCTCAACCGCACGCCCAGCAACACCACCCTCAACAACAACACCAACGACCAGCAGCGTTGCCAGGGACAGAGGGCTCCAGTGGGGTCCACCGACACCACCTGTTCCACCCCTACTTCCTCCTCCATCAGCGAGGTCATCGTCTCCACGGGTTCCAGCACCACCAGTACCACCACCAAGCCCGGCCCGCACAACGAGAACGTGCGCGTGGTGCACCTGAAGAGGGGGCTGAACCCCGGGGATCCTCCGGAGATCACCACCGTGTCCTCCGACACCGTCACTTTCGGAGAGGAGCGCGAGAGCATCCTGTGAGCCCCCTGCCCATCTCATACCCAGGAGAGCACTTAGTCAGTAGATGTTTGGTGTGGTAATCTGACAATGCATGCGTAGCAAGGTACCGTAGCTAGCTAAATGGGTAAATAAATGATGTTCGTGCTTGGTGTGCACTAAGTAGATAGCCTTGTTAAACCAGGCTGATCTGGCAACCTCACATTCTGTTACAGGAGGTAGCCTGGTGAAGGTAGCTCACTGAGATGTTGTACTCTGTATTTGTATTGTCTAAAGTGAAGTGAAGTGACCTCTACTAACCGGCTTGATATTCTCTAGAGGTGAAGGTAGCTAGCTACGTACACTGTAAAACAAATTATCTTTAGATCAACCTAATTTACTTCACCTCTGGTAAAAACAACAACATTATTATGACAAATATATGATTCAATGCCAACTGTTATATTTCATTATATTTGAAGTTGTAGCCTGTTTATTTCAACACTAAACCTACATTTCCCCTTTGGTTAAACTTAATATAACAAATACAACAAATATTTAATGACAATACATCCAATTTTTTTCGTCTTGTTCCTAGTTCACTTTTTACTTTGGAATTACCTTTCCAAATGTATTAAATTGTGTTACAAGCAATTTAAATCAACAACCTAAAAAAATAAGATGTTTTAAAATAATTTTTCCAAACTAAAGACCTTTACATTTAGGAACCACAATATCATAACCAAGCAATGGCTACCGTCACATAGAAACGTTATCAGGCGCTTTAGTGTCATTACAGATGACAAATACAATAGACCACCTCAACTGGAATGACATTCACTCTCAGGGGTGGGCAAAAATAACCAACTGAAAGCCACGCGCCCCCCAATAAGCCACGCCTCGGCAACTCTTCTGATAGGCTGCCGCCGCTACATTGCCCCTACCGCTATTCGATGTGCATGAGGTGTGGAAAGCAATTTAGAAGCTTTCATTCAAATAAAAAAATCACATTGATCTGACGAATTAGTTATTTGATTTCAGACAAATTGATAGAACAGATTGAATGAACCAAAGCGTAAATTTCGATCATTCCAATCAGTAAAAGCACTTAACAGCGCCGTCCCATTTTTTACAGTGCAGTATAATTGAAAACTTAACTACCTACGTACAGTGACTAACTATCTGTTTATTATTTTGCACTACAACAAGCATGGTAGCCTGGGTGTCAGTCTGTCTGTGCCATCTCGCCAACTCCTTGTCATGCCAATGGCTTGACAATGAGCAATGGAGCTGGCAAGAGCACAAACAGATCTGGGACCAGGCTACAAGCATGCCTCAACAGTGTTAATATTAGCTGCTGCTGCCTATGTGTGTCAACAAGTGATGTATTGAGCTTGTGGGTGGGTAAAAGAGAAGATACCTGGTATAGATGAAGAATGAATGCATATGAACACGTGAGCCAAATGAACAAAATTGTGTGTGGGATCTGTTTTTGTCGTGTCTCAGCAAATGACATGGAGGAGAATCAACTGAACTATTCATCTCATTGCAAAAGCCACAGGGCTTTTACCTATTTTACCTTCCTATGGGCCCTGGTCCAAAGTAGTGCGCTATCGGTGGAATAGGGTGCCATTTGGGACGCATCTCCTGCCAACACGAACAAAAGTGTTGGATAAAAGGGAGGGACGTTGACACTAATATGTGACAATAATAGAGAAGTAATCTTCTGAAAAAGTTATTGATCGCTGCAAAATTCAGTTGCTGACTCTTCGCCATATGATACATGGGACTGTATGTATGCTGCTTTGTAATGAACAGTGGTTGTAAAGTTATTTGGTTTATTACATGTTGTCAGGGCCTGTCTCCTCCCTTAACGTAGTAGAGGCCAATAGTAGAGGCCCCATTTGTGAATCCGATGCCATTTAAATACATTTTAATTAAGCAGATATGAAATGTACACTTAATGGCGTCCGATTCACAAATCTGGCTACAGTAAAGATTGGTGTTGCATGCGTACCTAATGAACTGTACATTGCATGCCTAAATGAGTTTGCAAATATCAGTGCAATGTCAGAGTGCTCTCCTATGTGTTGCATGCACTGTGATGTTGTATGGTGTCTTAACCAGTCGGATGATAACCATGTGGGAGAAGAACACGAGATATTCTATCTATGAAGGGAAAGAAGTGAATGGTGCCGTCAGACATTATCTGACTGAAAAATAAAACCTGGTTGTTGACCTTCTACAGTCTAGCCTCTTGTATGTTCTCACAGAGAATTTATACGTATGAACCACTAAGTATTCTCATACTTTCATATAGCAGTTCCTTCTTAACGTCGGCCAGCAGGAGGCGTGCTCCCCCATGCAAAAATAGTATGTGCCATAATATGTAATATTATGTGCCATTTTGCAGACGCTCTCATCCAAAGCGACTTAAGAGTCATGCGTGCATAAATTGTTTAACATATGGTTGATCCCGAGAATCGAACCCACTATCCTAGAGTTGCAAGTGCCATGCGTTACCAACTGTGCTACAGAGAACCACCAGTGAGTGACTAGATGGATCTGGGCACGCCAGCACACCATCCTGGATAACTAGATAAGATTAGTAACTGCAATGCATTGAGCCTTGTGATATCGTCTTCCTAATAAATCTCACTCTATTCAGATACATTTAAAAGCAATATAAAGGGAAGTTGCAACATCCTTTGATGTAAGAGAAAGTACAGTGACAGTAATTTAAAAGATTGAAATAGGTCAGGTAATATGGATATTAACATAATGTACAGTATAAGGAATATACTTTATTATTGTATAAAAGTGCAATTTACAACATTTCTTTGAAAGCCGCAGTACAATAAAATGCATCTTTATATTCTCTGCAACAAATCAGCTACTATACAGGCATGATTTTGTCTTAACATTTTATATACATCGACTGACCATTAGTCTGTCTGTAGTAATGTGCCACTTCCAAAAGAAAAGGCTATCTCCTCTTGTGGAAAGATATCTTGTTTCAATACTGTAATTTCAGTCAGTCTGTCGTTGTCTTCCCATCGTTGTTGAGGAATCATTCTTCAGTTGGAAGAAAAGATATCAGCCAGGCCAGTAGATAAATAAAAAGTAAAAACAACACACATCTCCTTTTAGGAAGACAAATGAAAGTTAAATCAAGCGGAAATCCAGCCAGCCATTGGAGGGGAACATGAGGTCCTGTTTAAAACACAACTGTAAGAGATTGGGAAGTGAAAAGAGGGTCGTGTTTAAAGAGAAGCAAGGCTAAAGGACAGACGGGGAACTGGACAGTCAGACTGGCGCCTGAGAAGAAGACACACTTCTTTTTCTACTTTAACCAAACACTGAAATACTGGTGAGGTATGTCTCATATGGCACCCTATTCCCTATGTAGTGCACTACTTTTAACCAGGGCCCTTAGGGCACTACATAGAAAATATGGTGCTATTTGGGATGCAAACACTGAAATACTGGGCAATCCCTGAGCACCAGATGGAGGCGTCAACGGAGGAATAAGCAACATCCTGTCAACCTCTAAGTACAACGTGGGAATGGATCTATACTATAGCTATAATGATGCTGGCTGGCGCCTGCTTTTCCTCTCTGCAAATTATCTACAGACTGGTAGTTTTCAGAACCCACAACCACTGACTGGAGTAGCCAGTCTGTCTTATGTAGCCAGAGACTATTATTTCATGATAGGTTATTCCATCTACAGTGATGTCATATCTTAGTCAAGTCAACAATATAACACTTCACATAGACTACACTTTTCAAAGAGCAACTTATACCAAGTATCCATGACTTTATACACAAAAAAAGGCGATATCTAGAATCTAAAAAGGAGTATTTTGCCTGTCCCCATAGGAGAACCCTTTGAAGAACCCTTTTTGGTCCCAGGTAGAAGATAGAACCCAAAAGGTTCTATCTTTCCACAGAGGGTTGGACCTGGAACCAAAAAGCATTCTCCTATCGGGACAGTGTAGTTTGGACCCATTTGAGCGCAGCTTGTTTTCTCCTAATGAACAAAATGACCATTCCAAATAGAAATGATGGATACAATAATGGCAGTAAGGAAACACTTACCCAGTCAGTGAAGGAGAGTTTAGCTGTCATGAGTCTCTGTCCCTTTGGGGAAGTGGTCAGTTGACTGTAAAAACAGGCAAGACAACCACTGTTAAATATCACCATTTACAGAGAGAGGCTCCTGGCATTGCTGAGTTAGTACAGTTGCAGTGGTATGGTCTCTATTGGGCTGATGCTACATTCATTCACCACCAAGCTGTCATGTGTACAATAACCAACAGTGGCACATAGTCAAATGCAAAAGCTTTATGAGAAGCCAAATAGGCAGACTGCTTGGAAATAATGTAAAAAATAGATATATTCTAAAAGCCTTTAATTAAAGTAAGCATATAAACATATATTTTATTTTTTTCTCATATAAACATATATTACCTAGGCCACATTAAAACTATACATGTCATAGGATTTAGGGGATCTATTAAAATATAGGAATTCCAATTGAACACGCTAGAATCTGTGTAGCCTACTATGGTTTCGTCTATTTCTTTTTCTGAACCACTCCAAAACAGAAGTCCTCTAATTGAAAAAATAAAGCTATTCGATTCTATTTTTACCTGAAAGGTGATGAGGCTGATGTCTGAGTTGATGGTTGCTAGGGGATTCCTGGGTGATGCTGCCTGTCCCTGTCCCAGTCGCTGCTGCTGATGTTGGCAGCTGGAGAGGGACGAGCTAGAGTCCAGTGCAATCTGAAGGTCCAAGATATAGTCTATAACATGCTGCAATATCTCAATTTTACTGACGTTCCCGTTCTGTGGGAGGCTGGGCACGAGTTCCTTCAGCATTGTGTAGCAGTCGTTCATATTGTACAGCAGACTCAGAGGGTCATCCATCGGGCTCTTGCTCCGGGAGATGCCGAGGGTATGTTCCGACGAGTTGGAGATGTTGTTCCTCATAGACCGCTCCGGGCTTATTGCTTTCATGACGACAGTTGAGTGTGATAAGATATTATGCATGAAAGAAACCGGTATTTTAGGCCAGTCTTCGCCGTGTACAATCAGTCAGCACGCTGTCAATTGTTCTTATAAAGGCTCGTGAACGGGGCTTGTCGCACATCAGGCCGAAATGCACGTCAATTGGCTATCTAGGAGTGTCAATCACTATCCCAAGCAACAGTATTGGTTTAAATGCGGTAGATATTTTACATCCCTCCCATATTTTCCGCATTCTTGAGCAAGTTATGTGAAGGCGCGCACTAAAGTGATGCTCTTCTCTGTTACCTGCGAGATGAGGTTGGCGGGCCCTTGTGAAAATCTGTTTTGAAGTCATCTGAGTCTGTATTTCTGATCTAAATGAAGGCACATCCATGTGCCGAATGTAGGCTACCTCATAATTACGCAGATACAATTAAGTTTGATGTTTTACCATCTATTACATTTCCAAGTTCCAGCTATTGTTAGTCTATATTATTTTCCATAGAGGGAAATTGCAGGGTTTCGTGGCCACTAGCTCATCTGGAGTGAGTTTACTTCACAATGCGTTAAGCTATGCTCAGTTTCTCAATTTCTTTCCCACTGTACCAAGTTGAACCCAATCGGATGATGGCTTGGCACAACAGAGCTCAACACACACACTGCAGTAGCTGCGAGTTGCCTGCATCGCCGCAAGCTCCCACTTCTACCGACTCCCTGGCGCCAGCGCTGTGACGACATCCAATTCACAGCAGCCCTAGAAGCCAGTCGGCGCGGCGCGGTTCAGGCGGCTGCTATGACGACGGCAGCTGCAAGTCAGCGCGCGGGCTCTCAGCTGACTTAAGATGGAGCTCCTCCCGGTGCCTGCCCTGGAGTGTACGGAGTCATACACCTGCACTGGTGGTTTGCTTTTCTCAACACAACAGATCTACTGTTTCATAACTGTATACCGTCTTATTTCACTAGCTGTCCTAGATTCCACTTTTCTTTTCCTCTTCTCATTTCAAAGTACCCTGTCACTCAATGATGGTGTCCCAAATGGCACCCTATTCCCTATATAGTGCACTAAAATATAGGGAATATGGTGACATTTGGGTTTAATACACTATATAGGAAATACGGTGACATTTGGGTTTAGTACACTATATAGGGAAAAGGGTGCCATTTGGGTTTAGTACACTATATATAGAATAGGGTGACATTTTGGACGTTACCAATGCTTCATTATGTATTTTCCATGGTCACTCTTGGAAAAGAGTATAGGGAATATGGTGACATTTGAATGGATGCAGCAGGTACCCACTTTCCCTCGGTTTCATATGGAGGATGCAGCAGGTACCCACTTTCCCTCGGTTTCATATGGATGATCCAGCAGGTACCCACTTTCCCTCGGTTTCATATGGTTGCAGCAGGTACCCACTTTCCCTCGGTTTCATATGGTTGCAGCAGGTACCCACTTTCCCTCGGTTTCATATGGTTGCAGCAGGTACCCACTTTCCCTCAGTTTCATATGGAGGATGCAGCAGGTACCCACTTTCCCTCGGTTTCATATGGAGGATGCAGCAGGTACCCACTTTCCCTCAGTTTCATATGGATGCAGCAGGTACCCACTTTCCCTCAGTTTCATATGGAGGATGCAGCAGGTACCCACTTTCCCTCGGTTTCATATGGATGCAGCAGGTACCCACTTTCCCTCGGTTTCATATGGAGGATGCAGCAGGTACCCACTTTCCCTTGGTTTCATATGGAGGATGCAGCAGGTACCCACTTTCCCTCGGTTTCATATGGTTGCAGCAGGTACCCACTTTCCCTCGGTTTCATATGGAGGATGCAGCAGGTACCCACTTTCCCTCGGTTTCATATGGAGGATGCAGCAGGTACCCACTTTCCCTCGGTTTCATATGGTTGCAGCAGGTACCCACTTTCCCTCGGTTTCATATGGATGCAGCAGGTACCCACTTTCCCTCGGTTTCATATGGTTGCAGCAGGTACCCACTTTCCCTCGGTTTCATATGGTTGCAGCAGGTACCCACTTTCCCTCGGTTTCATATGGATGCAGCAGGTACCCACTTTCCCTCGGTTTCATATGGATGCAGCAGGTACCCACTTTCCCTCGGTTTCATATGGATGCAGCAGGTACCCACTTTCCCTCGGTTTCATATGGATGCAGCAGGTACCCACTTTCCCTCGGTTTCATATGGAGGATGCAGCAGGTACCCACTTTCCCTTGGTTTCATATGGAGGATGCAGCAGGTACCCACTTTCCCTCGGTTTCATATGGTTGCAGCAGGTACCCACTTTCCCTCGGTTTCATATGGAGGATGCAGCAGGTACCCACTTTCCCTCGGTTTCATATGGAGGATGCAGCAGGTACCCACTTTCCCTCGGTTTCATATGGTTGCAGCAGGTACCCACTTTCCCTCGGTTTCATATGGATGCAGCAGGTACCCACTTTCCCTCGGTTTCATATGGTTGCAGCAGGTACCCACTTTCCCTCGGTTTCATATGGTTGCAGCAGGTACCCACTTTCCCTCGGTTTCATATGGATGCAGCAGGTACCCACTTTCCCTCGGTTTCATATGGATGCAGCAGGTACCCACTTTCCCTCGGTTTCATATGGATGCAGCAGGTACCCACTTTCCCTCGGTTTCATATGGATGCAGCAGGTACCCACTTTCCCTCGGTTTCATATGGAGGATGCAGCAGGTACCCACTTTCCCTCGGTTTCATATGGATGCAGCAGGTACCCACTTTCCCTCGGTTTCATATGGTTGTAGCAGGTACCCACTTTCCCTCGGTTTCATATGGATGCAGCAGGTACCCACTTTCCCTCGGTTTCATATGGATGCAGTAGGTACCCACTTTCCCTCGGTTTCATATGGAGGATGCAGCAGGTACCCACTTTCCCTCGGTTTCATATAGATGCAGCAGGTACCCACTTTCCCTCGGTTTCATATAGATGCAGCAGGTACCCACTTTCCCTCGGTTTCATATGGATGCAGCAGGTACCCACTTTCCCTCGGTTTCATATAGATGCAGCAGGTACCCACTTTCCCTCGGTTTTATATGGATGCAGCAGGTACCCACTTTCCCTCGGTTTCATATGGAGGATGCAAACAAACAACACAAATAAGACATAGTCTCTTAAAGTTAGGGGGAAATAACACACTGATGTTTTCATGATATTCAAACTGGGTAGGAAGAAGAGATCTGGAGCAGTTCTCATACATAGAGTGAATGTGTTCATGTTAACCTTCTGAGTTAAGAACGACAGGCACATTTGATGGAAAGAAAGACAGAAGTATGTATTTACACGGCAGTGACTGACTGCCAACCTAGATTTATCGTATTAACTAAATGTCTCACTTTGTGTTATTTTCCACCCTGCTCATCAATGTTGCACTTTATCCAACAGGGTAGTATTACAGAGCTTATGTTCTATCCTATGATATTTATTCTGGACAGCATGCTTGTTGAAGCTGGGACAACATTTACCTTGCATTTCAGAGCAACTATTAATCCTCTATCATAGAATGAACTCAGGGACTCCCTTACTTTCAGATGAAAAGTTTTCCTGTCCACTCTTAGAAAAATGGGTTCCAAAAGGGTTCTTCAGCTGTCATCATAGGAGAATCAATCAATCAAATATATTTATAAAGCCCTTTTTACATCAGCCGATGTCACAGCCTAAAACCCCAAACAGCAAGCTGATGTAGAAGCATGGTGGCTAGGTAAAACCCTTTTTGGTTCCAGGTAAAAACCCTTTTTGGTTCCAGGTAGAACCTTCTGTGGAAAGGAAGCAAAATAGTTCTACCTGGAACCAACAAGGGTTCTTCAAAGGGTTATTCTATGGGGACAGCAGAAGAACCCTTTTAGGTTCTAGATAGCAGCTTTATTTCTAAGAGTGTAGAGTAATCGTTAGTTATCTAGGTTTGATTTCCATTGATTTCTCCCAGTTTCTCAATTGTTTTTACGTGTCATATTTGTTGACATGTTTGTTGACATACAGTATATTTGCTCTGTGGGAAGAATAGCAGCATCCCACATTCCACCTATTTATGTGCTAAAGAAAAGAAGGCACTTTAGTTTGGTGTTCCCCGTGGGTCTCGTTCTACCTCTGTCTTCTGAACGACTCCTATGGAAATGGGTGCTGGCAGGCCTCTGTAATGACTCCTATGGAAATGGGTGCTGGTAGGCCTCTGTAATGACTCCTATGGAAATGGGTGCTGGCAGGCCTCTGTAATGACTCCTATGGAAATGGGTGCTGGCAGGCCTCTGTAATGACTCCTATGGAAATGGGTGCTGACAGGCCTCTGTAATGACTCCTATGGAAATGGGTGCTGGCAGGCCTCTGTAATGACTCCTATGGAAATGGGTGCTGGCAGGCCTCTGTAATGACTCCTATGGAAATGGGTGCTGGCAGGCCTCTGTAATGACTCCTATGGAAATGGGTGCTGGTAGGCCTCTGTAATGACTCCTATGGAAATGGGTGCTGGCAGGCCTCTGTAATGACTCCTATGGAAATGGGTGCTGGCAGGCCTCTGTAATGACTCCTATGGAAATGGGTGCTGACAGGCCTCTGTAATGACTCCTATGGAAATGGGTGCTGGCAGGCCTCTGTAATGGCTCTGATGCATCCCAAATGGCACCCCATTCCCAATAGGACACTATAGGACTCAAAATATAGAAATCATCCCCGTATGATGCATTTTTCATCATATGATACAAAATGCAACATAATATGATGCAAAACACATCATACGGGGAAGATTTCTGTATTTTGAAAGTTACATATCTTGAAAACTTCATTGCTGACAAGCAAAACATTTTGGAACTATGTCAACAATGGAGTAATGAAACAAATACCAAAAGATTGTTTTTGGGTGGAGTTTTCTTTTAACATTCCACAAACATAGATCCGCTAACGTAGACATGACTTTGGCTGGGACTTAATTCCCAACCTTCAACATACAGTAGAGAACACCTACTCAGACGTACATCCATTTCAACAAACATTAATGTAAGGGGGTGCGATTCTGGTGGCAGGGAAGTCAGACGCAGGAGAGCAGAACTTGATAATAGCCGGAGCAGTTTAATAGTAAAACCAACGGCATAAGAAATACAAAGTATGGGCACAATAACATCCCTTCTCATTTCTCATCTTTTGGATATTTACAGTGCTTGTAACACCTTGTGCCACATGGCTTGGGTATCTCACCGCACCCTCATATGCCATGTCTTGAAATATACAGATAGACGGATTATAAGTAAACGTACATTGTTAAACTTCTGCCAGACAGCTTTCTAACGCCGGACATCATTTTTGGACTTTATAGCACTCCCAGAAGGCATGGATCATTGAGTCATTGTTAGTTTTACACTTATGACATGACTGCCGTTGTGCTTTACCTTAGTGGGCTAAAAGTCTTTGACCAGGTCAAAAGTAGTGCACTACATAGGGAATAGGGTGCCATTTTGGACGTATTCCCATTTTGGACGCACACAATCTGACATATTTTCCTCTGGATTACAGTGCTTTCGTTCGTAGTTCTCAGTTCTGTTCTGTCAGTTCAATACGATCACACAATCATGTTATGATTTCTCCTGGGGAACCACTTTTACATGAGGTCTTCTTATTGCTCACAGTGCTGCCTCTCTCTCTTTCTTCAATACAAAGGGCTTTATTGGCATGGGAAACATATGTTTACTTTGCCAAAGCTAGTGAAATAGATAAGCAAAAGTCTCTCTCTCTCTCAATTCAAAGGGCTTTATTGGCATGGGAAACATATGTTCACATTGTCAAAGCAGATATCTAGAGAATCACACTACTCTTCCTTCCTCTTATTCTTCTTCCTTTACCTCGTCATTCTGTCTCTGTCTGTCTCTGTGTTGAGGATAGGAGATGCCTCTGGCAGAACTTCATAGGACAGGTGTTATTTGCTCTGCTGTCTCAAGGCCATGCTGCTGAAACTTCAAAGGGGGAGATGGAAGAGAATACCTGCATAAAAGGTTAGCCTTGGCGTCTCTTTCTGTTTGGCCTGGACTTCCTCTCGCCTGGCCTCTGAGCTCTGGACGGCAAATGAGTCCCAAATGGCACCCTATTCCCTATTTAGGGCACTACTTTTGACCAGGGCCCTATGGTATAGGGTGCCATTTGGGACGTATATGATGTGTGTGTGATGAGCTACAGGCCCCATTTGCTCACATAGTCCTGGTGGAAATACACACCCTCGTGTCAGAGATGGGTCACAAGCCTCGCTGTGTACAGAGAAGATTATTATTGGGAAGGAAAGCGGTGAGGGTGGAGCATCTCGGAAGGAAGGTGGTAACAGAAATCTATCCAATTACTATTGAATGTTTTTTGTTGTTGTGGTGGTTTAACTCCTTTTCGTTTCTCTCTAACTCAACCCCTGATCAGACCTGGTTTTGACCTTCATAGAGTGTGAACTCATACTTGTATGTGTAACGGAGTTCACTCCACAGCTAGCTTGAAATGTTGTACATAGAGCCATCCAACTGATACCTTTTGGGTGGCTCAAACCGTTGGAACGTTGTCAAGGAGGGCGGTCACGTCTGTTAGCAAAGCAGAGGTCCCGAGTTCCAGCCAGGTATGAGCCAAATCAAGGGGAAGTGGTACTCAATAAGCAAAAATCTAATCAAATCAAATTGTATTTGTCACATGTGCCGAATTCAACCTTACCATGAAATGCTTACTTACAAGCCCTTAACCAACAATGCAGTTCAAGAAATAGAGTTAAGTAAATATTTACTAAATTAACTAAAGTACAAGCATTTCGCTACAGGTTAGTCGAGGTAGTATGTACATGTAGGTAGGGATAAAGTGACTGTGTCCCATTGTATAATGATCGGAGACAGGCGCAGGAATACATACGGGGGGGGTTTCAATTACTCCACCCAAAAATACAACATGTCATGAAAAAGGCATGGGGACGAACCCAAACAAAGAGCGAGGAGTAAACCTCTAATAAATACACGGGACGAGACCCTTAATAACACTACACGGACGAGACCCTTAATCACACTACACGGACGAGACCCGAAATAACACTACACGGACAAGACCCGAAATAACACTACACGGACAAGACCCGAAATAACACTACACGGACGAGACCCTTAATAACACTACATGGACAAGGCCCGAAATAACACTACACGGACAAGACCCGAAATAACACTACACGGACGAGACCCTTAATAACACTACACGGACAAGACCCGAAATAACACTACACGGACAAGACCCGAAATAACACTACACGGACGAGACCCTTAATAACACTACACGGACAAGACCCTTAATAACACTACACGGACGAGACCCTTAATAACACTACATGGACAAGACCCGAAATAACACTACACGGACAAGACCCGAAATAACACTACACGGACGAGACCCTTAATAACACTACACGGACGAGACCCTTAATAACACTACACGGACAAGACCTGAAATAACAAGTGCACAATACATGTAGCACGAAAGCCGAAACAACAACGCGCAGGTACTCATAAGATCAACAGACGGGAACAATAATCGACCAAGACAATGGTGAACATATATACAATTACTAATCAGGGGGAATGGGAACCAGGTGTGCGTAATGAAACAGTTTAGTGACGCCTAGATTCCAGTGAGTAGACCTCCGGAATGAGCAGCAGTACCACGCGGATCCGTGACAGTACCCCCCCTGAGCGCTGCACCAGCAGTGGAACGACACCGGTCTCGGGGATGACCACAGGGAATCAGTGCGGGTCAGTTGCAGCTGCCAAAGTTGTGTCGTCGGACGGACGGGCCATTCCCGCTGTCTCCATTTAGGGTCAGTTATTCTGTCACGTTGTATAAATGATTAGAGACAGGCGCAGGAATACGTAACATTGGTTTGAAGATTCCACCCAAAATACAACATGACATGAAAAGGCACGGGGACGAAGCCCAAAACAAACATGTATACAAAAACACAGGGATGTGACCCAAACAAAAGAGTGGTTACACCTCTAATAAATATACGGGACGAGACCCATAATAACAATACACGGGACGAGACCAGTAATAACAATACACGGGACGAGACCAGTAATAACAATACACGGGACGAGACCAGTAATAACAATACACGGGACGAGACCAGTAATAACAATACACGGGACGAGACCAGTAATAACAATACACGGGACGAGACCAGTAATAACAATACACGGGACGAGACCAGTAATAACAATACACGGGACGAGACCAGTAATAACAATACACGGGACGAGACCAGTAATAACAATACACGGGACGAGACCAGTAATAACAATACACGGGACGAGACCAGTAATAACAATACACGGGACGAGACCAGTAATAACAATACACGGGACGAGACCAGTAATAACGAGTACACAATACGCGTAGGTACTCACAAGACCAACGGACATGGGAACAATAACCGACCAAGACAATGGTGAACAGAGGGCACATATATACAATTACTAATCAGGGGGAATGGGAACCAGGTGTGCATAATGATCCAGTTAAGTGACTCTTAGAGGCCGGTGACATAGACCTCCGGAACTGGTGCACGGAATGAGCAGCAGTACTGGGGGGATCCGTGACACTATGCATAGATAATAAACAGCGAGTAGCAGCAGTATAAAAACAAATGGGGGGGGTCAATGTAAATATGTAAAAGCAATCAACGTGACGTCCATAACATATGCAGACACACACTCACACACATTTGCATTTAAGGAAGTGCAAGTCCGGAAGGCACGGCAGGCTAATTAGAGTGTATTCCAAGCCTATCTCAAATCAGACCATTAAGCGATGTGACACTACATTCAACAGAGCCATAGCTTGCGTCCCAAATGCCACATTATTCCCTATTTAGTACACTACTTTTAACCAGGGCCATGGGGGCTCAGATTTACAGTCAGCAGAGAGAGGAAAACGGATATCTAGAGAATCACACTACTCTTCCTTCCTCTTATTCTTCCTTCTTTACCTCGTCATTCATTCCCCTCTTTCCTGTCCTCTATGGTGGGGGCCAGGCTATGGGACCAGACTACGGAGCCAGGCCAGGTGAGAAGTGTCTTTGCATGGGTCAGTGAACACCGTGCTGGGGGAGAGACCCACAGGGAGAACACCTGCCTGGTGCTGCCCATCCTCCCTCTCTCTCTCTCGCTCTACCCCTCCTCTCCTCCCCACTCCCCTTCTCCTTTTCTCTCTCTCTCTCTCTCCCTCTCTACCTCTCCCCTCCTCTCCTCCCCACTCCCCTTCTCCTTTCCTCTCTCTTTCTCTCTCTCTGTCTCTCTCTCTCTGCCCCTCCCTCTCTCTCTCTCTCGCTCTACCCTCCCCCCCCCCCCCCCCTCCACTCCCCTCCTGCTCCACTTGCTTCAGCTGCTAACACAATCAGGCGCCAGGCGGACATCTGCCCACCTCTGGGTAATGGAGCTGTCACTAATGTAGTCCGTTTACGCCCTGCTCTCATTTATGTCTCTCTCTCTCCTCCTCTCTTCCCCTCACACTTCACTCCCTCCTTCCATCCCTCTGAGCACTGAACTGTATAACTGCTGAAATTATGTCAAACTTTTCTCACCCTCCTCTCACTCCCCCTGTGACTGCCCCTATGTGACGCAAATTAAGATAGTTCTAATTTAGGCACTGTGAACACCTTGAGATATTCTGCAAGAATCTCAACTGCATACTCCCCACGTCATCTCTCCTCTCCTCCTTTTCAAAACCCATTAGAGTAGAAGGTTAGAGGGGAGGGACATCTGGCTTTCTCATCCAATGGGTTTTGAGAAGGAGGCGAGTAGTGAGGAGAGAGGATGTAAGGAGTACGCAATTGAGATTCTCCCCACCTTCAGTTTTATGTTATGTTTTATGTTATGCTACGTTTTTTTTATTCAATACTGATGATAAACAAAGACTTTCAATTAGTCACAGCCAGGGTGAATCAATGTGCACTGTAAAGGGATTAGGGTGCCCTTTGGGACGCATCCTGGGTCAGCGGCAGGCCAGAGACTGGGCTCCTCCACCCAGGAAGACTGGGGGTACTCATCCTCTCCTCTGGTTCTCCTGTGTCTCTTGTGCTCCTGCATCTGCACTGCTTGCTCTTTGGGGTTTTATGCTGGGTATCTGTAAAGCACTTTAACAACTGCTGATGTAAAAAGGGCTTTATAAATACATTTTATTGATTGATTGATTGTGTTACATTAGCTGCCCTGTCCTACTGTGAACTGGAATGCTCCTCCCTATAAATGACTGAATGACATCTACTTAGCCATTGGTATTCACTTTGATCTATAATTAAAGAAGCAACTCGAAAACAACATAGCTCTAATATAAAGATGTAGGATCTTAATTTGAACCAGTTTGCTACAGCAGGAAAATAATAATTCAGCAACAGGAAATTTGAATTATTACGTGGAATGTTATTAATGGGCATTAAGGGTAATCAAATTAAGATCTTAGATATGTAGTATGTACAAATAGTATGTATCCACTTACAGCTGGACAAAGCTGCATATCATACAATGAGATGTGACAATATAAAAGCTGTGGCCCTGTGAGTAAGACTACTAACCAATGATCCTGAGAGAGGCATTGATTAGACTGGAAGGCTCTTCAGAGGGACAACAGCCTCTCCTTCACACCAAGGCCATGGCAGCCATTGTCATGCACTCCGCATTCTCACATATAGGCCTGGGAGGCATTGAATCTGTTGTGGTTGTTTTTCTCATTAAAGTGTCAAATTATTATTGTTATTATGAACAATAACAACTATTTGGATTATCCACTTATGTATTCATATGAAAATGAAAATGAGTTTGTGGAATGAATTAAGTGTTGTGTTAACTATTGTGGAGATGGATGATGGGTGCTGGGTGTGGTTTATTGTACAATGCACAGTAACAACCTTTATGCTATTCTGTCAGATAGCTCAGTGCTGGACTTATGTGGAAAGTGGAGACACTTTAAAATCAGCGTTGATGAAGGGACATAAAAGTTACAATGCATCTGGATGACTGTATATGTCTGGTAAGATAAAGTAACACACAAGAGAAAGGAATGCATTTCTGCATTCAGGTCTCTAGCTGCCCTCGCTCATTAACCTTCATATCTGTGGAAATTACGAGAGTCTGATTATAATGATGAATTACAGGTGGAGGAGTGCTATCTGCATGCACACCGTTTTCTCTGTATGTGTTTTATGAGAGGTTTTATATAAGCAGCTGGAGACCGGGAGATGAGTGGAGAGAAGAGTGGAGAAGGATCAGAGAGAAGAGTGGGGAGAGGAGCGGAGAGAGGAACGGAGAAGGAGCGGGGAGAGGAGCGGAGAGAGGAACGGAGAGAGGGGCAGAGAGAGGAAAGGAGAAGGAGCGGAGAAGGAGCGGAGAAGGAGCGGAGAGAGGAGCGGAGAGAGGAGTGGAGAGAGGTGCAGGGAGAGGAGCGGAGAAAGGAGCGGAGAGAGGAGCGGAGAGAGGAGCTGAGAGAGGAGCGGAGAGAGGAGCTGAGAGAGGAGCGGAGAGAGGAGTGAGGATCTGGTAAAAAGATTCACTGGTAATAAAAATGCGACTTTAAAGGTAATGATTAAATTGCATGTTTCGTGGAGTGCTGTATAATATGGTAATTGCTGCAGCACAGTGGCGAGATGCCAGATCAGGAGGGACAAAACAGTAATCAAGACTAGATGATATGGAGGAAAGCCACAAGGAACCATCAAACTATCCCTGCTTTACAAGCTCTTTGTCATGCCTCCTCTATCCTCCGCTGTTTTGTTTTATTTTGTTGTTTGTTTCAGTGGCTTAAAATAAGTTAGGGGCCTGGGTGAGTGTTATGGATTATTGCCTATTGTGAACCAAACCAGTGGCTGCTGAGTGGCACCATATTAGCTGCTGGGATTATGAGTGACTGTCAGAGGAGAGAGGTTACATATCCTGTGGAGTTTGACACTTCCACCCATAATCATGCTCCCGTAGAAAGTATATGTCTATGTACCAAATGGCACCCTATTCCCTATATAGTGCACTACTTTTGACCAGAGGCCTGGGGAATAGGGTGCCATTTGGGATCCAATAACCCCTTTATTTTATTCCGTTCTCCCCAAAACATATTACGTTGGAAACAATGCTCTGTCTCTCTGTCTGAGCCAATGAGTGTCTTTATATCTCTACATCAATATACTGCACAACTAGGCCTACATCTCAATCACTTCCACTGTGTACACACTTTATTCAGCTCCCATCTACAATACTTTATATTATTCAAAGGCATACACAGGTGTGTGAAATCATCTTCCTCCCTTTACAAGCTCACAGACAGACAGCCAGACAGACAGGCTGGCAGGCAGGCAGGCGGGCAGACATACAGGTAGGCTGGCAGGCAAGCAGACACACAGGCAGATAGGCAGGTAGCCAGCCAGACAGGCAGACCTACAGGCAGACAGGCAGGTAGCCAGCCAGACAGGCAGACCTACATGCAGACAGGCAGGTAGGCAGCCAGCCAGCTAGACAGCCAGACAGGCAGACCTACAGGTAGACAGGCAGGTAGCCAGCCAGACAGGCAGACCTACAGGCAGACAGGCAGGTAGGCAGCCAGCCAGACAGGCAGATCTATAGGCAGACAGGCAGGTAGCCACCCAGACAGGCAGACCTACAGGCAGACAGGCAGGTAGCCAGACAGACAGGCAGGTAGGCAGCCAGACAGGCAGATCTACAGGCAGACAGGTAGGTAGCCAGTCAGACAGGCAGATATACAGACAGACAGGCAGACCGACAGGCAGGCAGACAGATTATTTTTAGCATCCTCCTGATTCTGAGAGAAGGAACCCTGATATAATGTATATTTAACGTTCATGTCAGCTATTCTACCACTACCACCTATGTCATCTTGTTTCCATTTCAATGGTAGGCTGGTGGTACAGTATTTCAGTGAGTGGAATTTCTCCTTTGTTTTCATTTCCAAGATGGTGTCCTCCCAGGCAGGAGTGGGCGGACCGGTGTGTGTCCACTTCCATGGGTGAGGACATCCGTGTCCGTGCTACCACTGTGACTCGTCCCAAACTGCATCCTTTCCCCCTAAATAGTGCACTACTTTTAACCAATGCCCTATGGGCCCTGGTCAAAAGTAGTGCACTATATAGGGAAAAGGGTGCCATTTGGGATTGAGCCTGGGATAGAACCTAATCTTTCTCTGTCTCAGTGAGGAGGATATCCCTGCAAGATAAACTGAACACCAGCACAAGGCGTTTTTATCAGGATTCTGTTGTAAGGTACAGCACTCAATCTGTTCCACAGCAAGTAAATATGGTGGGTTGTGTCCCCAATGGCACCCTATTCCCTATATAGTGCACTACTTTTGACCAGGGCCTTGATCAAAAGTGGCACGCCATATAGGGAATAAGGTGCCATTTGGGATACAGGCTGCATGGCCTTTTCTGCCGGAGCACAGAGCATAGAGCACAGAGGCTACCGTGCAGGCCGGACTCTGATTACAATCCAGGAAAAATACATTGTTTGCGTCACAATGGCACCCTTTTCCCTCTTTGGTGCACTACTTTTGTACAGGCCTTGGTCAAAAGTAGTGTCCATAGGGCTCTGGTAAAACGTAGTGCACTATACAGTAGGGAATAGGGTGCTATTAGGCAGTTATCTGTGACACTGTTCAGACAGTTCCCTTTCTGCTGACAAACCCTCTGTTTGTCTTCAGTATCTCAGGCTGATAGTTGAGGTAGTCTTCAGTATCTCAGGCTGATAGTTGAGGTAGTCTTCAGTATCTCAGGCTGATAGTTGAAGTAGTCTTCAGTATCTCAGGCTGATAGTTGAGGTAGTCTTCAGTATCTCAGGCTGATTGTTGAGGTAGTCTTCAGTATCTCAGGCTGATTGTTGAGGTAGTTTTCAGTATCTCAGGCTGATAGTTGAGGTAGTCTTCAGTATCTCAGGCTGATAGTTGAGGTAGTCTTCAGTATCTCAGGCTGATAGTTGAGGTAGTCTTCAGTATCTCAGGCTGATAGTTGAGGTAGTCTTCAGTATCTCAGGCTGATTGTTGAGGTAGTCTTCAGTATCTCAGGCTGATAGTTGAGGTAGTCTTCAGTATCTCAGGCTGATTGTTGAGGTAGTCTTCAGTATCTCAGGCTGGTAGTTGAGGTAGTCTTCAGTATCTCAGGCTGATTGTTGAGGTAGTCTTCAGTATCTCAGGCTGATAGTTGAGGTAGTCTTCAGTATCTCAGGCTGATAGTTGAGGTAGTCTTCAGTATCTCAGGCTGATAGTTGAGGTAGTCTTCAGTATCTCAGGCTGATAGTTGAGGTAGTCTTCAGTATCTCAGGCTGATTGTTGAGGTAGTCTTTAGTATCTCAGGCTGATAGTTGAGGTAGTCGTCAGTATCTCAGGCTGATAGTTGAGGTAGTCTTCAGTATCTCAGGCTGATAGTTGAGGTAGTCTTCAGTATCTCAGGCTGATAGTTGAGGTAGTCTTCAGTATCTCAGGCTGATAGTTGAGGTAGTCTTCAGTATCCCAGGCTGATAGTTGAGGTAGTCTTCAGTATCTCAGGCTGATAGTTGAGGTAGTCTTCAGTATCTCAGGCTGATAGTTGAGGTAGTCTTCAGTATCTCAGGCTGATTGTTGAGGTAGTCTTCAGTATCTCAGGCTGATAGTTGAGGTAGTCTTCAGTATCTCAGGCTGATTGTTGAGGTAGTCTTCAGTATCTCAGGCTGATAGTTGAGGTAGTCTTCAGTATCTCAGGCTGATTGTTGAGGTAGTCTTCAGTATCTCAGGCTGATAGTTGAGGTAGTCTTCAGTATCTCAGGCTGATAGTTGAGGTAGTCTTCAGTATCTCAGGCTGATAGTTGAGGTAGTCTTCAGTATCTCAGGCTGATAGTTGAGGTAGTCTTCAGTATCTCAGGCTGATTGTTGAGGTAGTCTTTAGTATCTCAGGCTGATAGTTGAGGTAGTTGTCAGTATCTCAGGCTGATAGTTGAGGTAGTCTTCAGTATCTCAGGCTGATAGTTGAGGTAGTCTTCAGTATCTCAGGCTGATAGTTGAGGTAGTCTTCAGTATCTCAGGCTGATTGTTGAGGTAGTCTTCAGTATCTCAGGCTGATAGTTGAGGTAGTCTTCAGTATCTCAGGCTGATAGTTGAGGTAGTCTTCAGTATCTCAGGCTGATAGTTGAGGTAGTCTTCAGTATCTCAGGCTGATAGTTGAGGTAGTCTTCAGTATCTCAGGCTGATAGTTGAGGTAGTCTTCAGTATCTCAGGCTGATTGTTGAGGTAGTCTTCAGTATCTCAGGCTGATAGTTGAGGTAGTCTTCAGTATCTCAGGCTGATAGTTGAGGTAGTCTTCAGTATCTCAGGCTGATAGTTGAGGTAGTCTTCAGTATCTCAGGCTGATTGTTGAGGTAGTCTTTAGTATCTCAGGCTGATAGTTGAGGTAGTTGTCAGTATCTCAGGCTGATAGTTGAGGTAGTCTTCAGTATCTCAGGCTGATAGTTGAGGTAGTCTTCAGTATCTCAGGCTGATAGTTAAGGTAGTTTCTTGCACACTTCTTTGCTCGTGTTTTTGTCTCTAAAGTCCTGTATGATTGAGAGGAGCTGTTGAACTTATTTTACATAATGCTCAGTGGTTAACTTGAGCTGGAGCTGTGGGCATTAAGCTAGGGTTAGGGTTCTCATCACTGAGTACATCCTATGAACAGTGTTTGATAGGGCGTTACAGAGTGAGGAAAAGAAAAGTGGTGGTGGATATGTGGATATGTGGAAACCTTGAATAAGGGTTTCAAATTTGGGGAAATGACACTCTAATTGTTTTTTGTCAGGAAATGCAGCTCCATCTCAGGTTCTGCTCTTGTGCAGTGGTTGCACAGCCTTTCCTCTACAGGGAGCCAGGTTTTCCTGTGTGGTTTTCCACTCAGTAACCATGGTCAAATAGTTAGCCTCGGTGTACTGTCGATTTAGGGCCAGATAGCACTGCATTTTGCTTTGTGCTTGTTTTTCCCAATAAGCAATGTAGTTTTGTTTTGACTGTGTTGTAATTTGGTTTATTCTGATTGATTGGATGTTCTGGTCCTGAGTCTTCAGTGTGTTAGTAGAACAAGTTTGTGAACTCATTCCCAGTACCAGCTAGATGAGGGGACTCTTTTCTTTGCTCAGCTCTTGGCATTGCAGGGCTTGGTAATGATATGAGATATTAGATGTTTCCAAAACTTAATTGCTCTTTGAGTTTTTATTATTAGTGGATATTGGCCTAATTCTGCCCTGCATGCATTGTTTGTAGTTTTCCTCTGGACATGTAGGAGAATCTTACAGAACAGGGTTGCAGGGTTTCAATTGGGTGTTTGTCCCATTTGATGAAATCTCTTTTTGCAAGTGGACCCCACACCTCACTGCCATAAAGTGCAATTGGTTCAATGACACATTCAATTAGTTTTAGCCAAATTTTAATAGGTATTTCACTTTGAATTAGTTTTTTAATGGCGTAGAATGCCCTGCGTGCTTTCTCTCTCAGTTCATTCACTTCATTAAGGTGTCCAGTTGAGCTTATTTTTAAACCTAAGTAATTGTAGTGTGTGCAGTACTCTATATATTTTGTACCAATTGAGAACTTTGGTTTGATTCCCTGAGATCTGGATCTTCTCTGGAAAATCGGCCATGTGCTGTGGGTGAGAGCAGGCATAGGTCATCTGCGAAGAGTAGGCATTTAACCTCTGAATTGTGGAGACTAACACCAGGGGCTGAGGACTTTTCTAGAATAGTGGCCAATTCGTTGATGTAAATATTGAAGAGTGCGGGGCTCAGATTACAACCCTGGCGAAGGCCCCGCCCCTGGTTAAATATTTATATTATTTTCTTGCCAATTTTAATGCTGCACGTATTGCCAGTATACATTGTATACATCTCTCTCTCTCTCAATCTCTCTTTCAATTTCAATTTAAGGGCTTTATTGGCATGGGAAACATATGTTAACATTGCCAAAGCAAGTGAAATAGATAATATACAAAAGTGAAATAAACAATACAAATGAACAGTAAACATTACACTCACAAAAGTTCCCTAAAGAATAAAGACATATAAAATGTCACATTATGTGCAAATAGTTCAAGTGCAAAAGAGAAGATAAATAAACATAAATATGGGTTGTATTTACAATGGTGTTTGTTCTTCATTGTTTGCCCTTTTCTTGTGGAAACGGGTCACAAATCTTGCTGCTATGATGGCACAATGTGGTATTTCACCCAATAGATACGGGAGTTTATCAAAATTAGATTTTTTTTGGGGATTCTTTGTGGGTCTGTGTAATCTGAGGGAAATATATGGCAGGAGGTTAGGAAGTGCAGCTCAGTTTCCACCTTGCACGCTTCTTGGCTCGTGTTTGTATGATTGAGAGGAGCTGTTGAACTTATTTTACATAATGCTCAGTGGTTAAATTGAGTTGGAGCTAGGGTTAGGATTCTCATCACTGAGTGCATCCTATGAACAGTGTGTTTGATAGGGCGTTACAGAGTGAGGAAAAGGAAATTGAAGTGGATAAGACGTGTCCTGTTGTGATTATAGGAACCCCCCTCTCTCTCTCTCTCTCTCTCTCTCTCTCTCTCTCTCTCTCTCTCTCTCTCTCTCTCTCTCTCTCTCTCTCTCTCTCTCTCCCCATCTTGCTGCTGGGATGACACACTATGGTATTTCACCCAATAGCTATGGGAGTTTATCAAAATGGGGTTTGTTTTCGAATTCTTTGTGGGTCTGTGTAATCTGAGGGAAATATGTGTCTCTAATATAGTCAATATATTTTGGCAGGTTAGGAAGTGCAGCTCTGTTTTCACATCATTTTGTGGGCAGTGTGCATATAGTCTGTCTTTTCTTGAGAGCCAGGTCTGCCTACTGCGGGCCTTTCTCAATAGCAAGGCTATGCTCACTGAGTCTGTACATAGTCAAAGCTTTCCTTAAGTTTGGGTCAGTTACAGTGGTCAGGAATTCTGCCACTGTGTACTCTCTGTTTAGTGCCAAATAGCATTCTAGTTTGCTCTGTTATTTTGTTAATTCTTTCCAATGTGTGTTGTGTCTGTGAACAGAGCCCCAGGACCAGCTTGCTTAGGGGACTGCATAGAAGGCCCTTCTTGCCTTGTCTCTCAGATTGTTCATAGCTTTGTGGAAGTTACCTGTGTCGCTAATGTTTAGGTCGAGGTATGTATACTTTTTTGGGGCAACGGTGTCTAGATGGAATTTGTATTCGTGGTCCTGGCAACTAGACCTTTTTTGGAACACCATTATTTTTGTCTTACTGAGATTTACTGTCAGGTCCCAGGTCTGACAGAATCTGTGCAGAAGATCTAGGTGCTGCTGTAGGCCCTTCCTGGTTGGGGACAGAAGAACCAGATCATCAGCAAACAGTAGATATTTGACTTCAGATTCTAGTATGTTGAGACCAGGTGCTGTAGACTGTTCTAGTGCCCTCACCAATTCGTTGATATACATGTTTATCAGGGTGGGGCTTAAGCTGCATCCCTATCTCACCCCACGGCCATGTGGAAAGAAATGTGTGTTTTTTGGCAATTTTTGTTTGTGTACATAGATTTTATAATGTCATATGTTTTTCCCCCAACATCACTTTCCATCAATTTGTACAGAAGCCCCTCATGCCAAATTGAGTCAAAAGCTTTTTTGAAATCAACAAATCATGAGAACACTTTGCTTTTGTTTTGGTTAGTTTGTTTGTCAATTAGGGTGTGCAGAGTGAATACGTGGTCTGTCGTACGGTAATTTGGTAAAAAGTCAATTTGACATTTGCTCAGTACATTGTTTTCACTGAGGAAATGTACGAGTCTGCTGTTAATGATAATGCAGAGGATTTTCTGTTGCTGTTGGTGCACATCCCACGGTAGTTATTGGGGTCAAATTTGTCTCCACTTTTGTGGATTGGGGTGATCAGTCCTTGGTTCCAAATATTGGGGAAGATGCCAGCACTAAGGATGATGTTAAAGAGTTTAACCTGTCGAGGACTGGGGTTCCGCTAGCAGGGCGCCAAATACAAATCAACAGAAATCTCATAAATCACATTTCTCAAACATACAAGTATTAGGCACCATTTTAAAGATACAATTCTCGTTAATTCAGCGAAAGCTCCACAAACGATTATGTTAGGTCACCACCAAGTCACAGAAAAACCCAGCCATTTTTCCCACCAAAGAGAGGAGTCACAAAAAGCACAAATAGAGATAAAATTAATCACTAACCTTTGATGATCTTCATCAGATGACACTCATAGGACTTCATGTTACACAATACATATATGTTTTGTTCGATAAAGTGCATATTTATATCCAAAAATCTAATTTTACATTGGTGTGTTATGTTCAGTAGTTCAATAACATGCTATGATTTTGCAGAGAGCCACATGAATTCACAGAAATAGCCAAAAGAAATTTCCGCCAGCCAAAAGAAATATCTGCCATGTTGCGCCGTCAACATTAGTCTGAAATAGCATTATAAATATTTACCTTTGATGATCTTCATCAGAATGCACTCCCATAAATCGCAGTTCCACAATAAATGTTTGTTTTGTTCGATAATGTCCATCATTTATGTCCATTTATGTCAAAATAGCGGGGTGATGGGGTGATGAGAGGTGTTGGGTGTTGGGTTTGCACCAGACATAGAGTTTTCCTTAATGGCCAAAAAGCTCAATTCAAAGCCCAGCTCTGTGTAGTGTTTGGCTTAAAGTGGTCCTATGGACAGATACTCAAATCTCCGCTGTGGAGCTTTGCAGCTCCTTCAGGCTTATCTTGGTCTCTTTGTTGCCTCTCTGATTAATGCCCTCCTTGCCTGGTTCGTGAGTTTTGGTGGGCGGCCCTCTCTTGGCAGGTTTGTTGTGGTGCCATATTATTTCAATTATTTAATAATGGATTTAATGATGCTCTGTGGGATGTTCAAAGTTTCAGATATTTTTTTTGTAACTCAAACCTGATCTGTACTTCTCCACAAATTTCTGTTTGGAGAGCTCTTTGGTCTTCATTGGGGCGGCAGGTAGCCTAGTGGTTAGAGCAATGGACTTGTAAGCGAAAGGTTGCAAGATCGAATCCCTGAGCTGACAAGGTAAAAATCTGTCGTTCTGCCCCTGAACAAGGCAGTTAACCCACTGTTCCTAGGCCGTCATTGAAAATAAGAATTTGTTCTTAACTGACTTGCCTAGTTTAATAAAGGTTAAAAAAAATTGTGCTTAGTGGTGTTGCAGACTCTGGGGCCTTTCAGAACAAGTATATATATACTGAGGTCATGTGACAGTTAGATTGTACACAGGTGGACTTTATTTAACTAATTATGTGACGTCTGAAGGTAATTGGTTGCACCCGATCTTATTTAGGGGTTTCATAGCAAACGGGGTGAATACATATCCACGCACCACTTTTCAGTTTTTTATTTTGGGGAATTTTTTAAATCAAGTTATCTTTTTCATTTCACTTCACCAATTTTGAATATTTTGTGTATGTCCATTACATGAAACCCGAATAATTATCCATTTAAATTATAGGTTGTAATGCAACAAAATAGGAAAAGCACCAAGGGAGATGAATACTTTTGCAAGGCACTGTATATGGCCAAAAAGATTGGAGAAGTTGTTTACCCATACATCTTTGTTTTGGATAGATAACTTTTCATGTGTTTCCTGTTTTCCAATTTTCCCAGAAGTGGTTTGAGTCTATGGATTCTTCAATTACGTTCTGACGTGCTGTTTCTTCTTTTTCCGTAGTGTATTTCGGTATTGTTTTAGTGATTCACCTTAGTGAAGGCGTAGGCTCAGGTTGTCTTTCTCTCTCTTTCTCTCTCTCTCTCTCTCTTCCTGTCTCTTTCTCTCTCTTTCTTTCTCTCTCTCTTTTTTTCTCTCTCTTTCTCTCTTTCTGTCTAGGGGTAAGTGGCAGCTCAACAATTTTCTGCTGCATACTCATCATGGCTGCATCCCAAATTGCGCACTATTCCTTATATACTGAATGTACTACTCAAAAGTAGTACAGTGTATAGGGAATAGGGTGCCATTTGGGATGCAACCTGGGCACCACTGTGGGTAATAGGCACCTATATTAACTGCCTGAATGGTGTCTAGACACATTAATTAAGATCTAAAATGGGTGTCTTTAAGGCTCTCTTGGAACGGAGCACACAGTCGATGTATTGTCAGGTGATCTTGTCTGATCTCTATCAGTCAGCCTTTTGACCGTCTCCCACAGCAAGTAAAAATGCTCTGTTGGTCTGTCACTTCGCTGGCTTATTTTGTACCATTTTGGCAGAGAGGACACTGAGATTTCCCCACTGTAAATTAATCCTTTAACGTTTTAGAGTATACTATCTACATCTACAATATTATGTTGGTGCCAACAATTGTACTATCTTGCCAAAATGTACATTATTGTGCCTCAAAGGCATACAGATGTAGGATCTTAATTTGATAACTATTTTGTTGCTGAGAATTTTCCTGCACCGCAGGAAATGTAGAGGAGCTTTGTGATTTACATAAATTCACTGAAAACCTACACTAACACAGGGCTGCTGAGGGGAGGACGGCTCATAATAATGGCTGAAATGGAGTGAGTGGAATGATATCAACTACATGGAAATGTGGTTGATACCATTCCATTAATTCTGTTCCAGTCATTACTATGAGCCCGTCCTCCCCAATTAATGTGCCGCCGGCTGCCTGTTCCTAATTTTGGCCAGCTAAAGTGCCTTGCAAAAGTATTCAGGGACAGTATTCATAATTTTAAAAAAATTTGGGGGGGATTTTATGTAATGGAAATACACAAAATAACACAAAAGTTAAATTAAAAATAATTAAAAAAAAAACAGAAAAGTGGTGTGTGCATATGTATTGCTATGAAGCCCCTAAATCAGATCTGGTGCAACCAATTACCTTCAGAAGTCACATAATTAGTTAAATAAAGTCCAACTGTGTGCAATCTAAGTATCACATGATCTGTCACATAATCTCAGTATATATACACCTGTTCTGAAAGGCCCCAGAGTCTGCAACACCACTAAGCATGGGGCACCACCAAGCGAGTGGCATCATGAAGACCAAGGAGCTCTCCAAACTGAAAGTTGTGGAGAAGTATCTTGATTTGAGTATCTGTCCATAGGACCACTTTAAGCCACACACTCCACAGAGCTGGGCTTCACAGAAGAGTGGCCAGAAAAAAGGCATTGCTTAAAGTGTTCACCAAAAGGCATGTGGGAGACTCCCCAAACAGATGGAAGAAGGTACTCTGGTCAAATGAGACTAAAATGTATATTTTTGTCCATCAAGGAAATGTCTGGTGCAAACCCAACACCTCTCATCACTCCGAGAACACCATCCCCACAGTGAAGCATGGTGGTGGCAGCATCATGCTGTGGGGGTGTTTTTCATCGGCAGGGACTGGGAAACTGGTCAGAATTGAAGGAATGATGGTTGGGGCTAAATATAGGGAAATTATTGAGGGAAACCTGTTTCAGTCTTCCAGAGATTTGAGACTGGAACGGAGGTTCATTTTCCAGCAGGTTAATGACCCTAAGCATACTGCTAAAGCAATACTTGAGTGGTTTAAAGGGAAACATTTAAATATCTTGGAATGGCCTAGTCAAAGCCCAGACCTCAATCCAATTGAGAATCTATTACTTAAAGATTGCTGTCCACCAGTGGAACCCATCCAACTTGAAGGAGCTGGAGCAGTTTTGCCTTGAAGAAAGGGCAAAAATCTCAGTGGCTAGATGTGCCAAGCTTATAGAGACATACCCCAAGAGACCTGCAGCTGTAATTGCTGCAAAAGGTGGCTCTACAAAGTATTGACTTTGGGGGGGTGAATAGTTACGCACGCTCAAGTCTTCTGTTTTTTTGTCTTATTTCTTGTTTGTTTCACAATAAAAAATATTTTGCATCTTCAAAGTTGTGTAAATCAAATGATACAACCCCCCCCCAAAATTCATTTTAATTTCAGGTTGTATGGCAACAAAACAGGAAAAATGCCAAGGGGAGTGAATACTTTCGCAAGCCAATGTGTGTACAGACTCAGTGAGCATAGCCTTGCTATTGAGAAAGGTTGCCGTAGGCAGACTTGGCTCTCAAGAGAAGACAGGCTATGTTCACACTACCCACAAAATGAGGTGAAAACAGAGCTGCACTTCCTAACTTCCTCCCAAATGTATGACCACATTAGAGACACATATGTCCCTCAGATTACACAGACCCACGAAGAATTCTAAAACAAATCCAGTTTTGATAAACTCCAATTTTGTTTGGGGCAGCAAGTAGCCTAGTGGTTAGAGCGTTGGGCCATTAACCGAAAGGTTGGTGGATTGAATCCCTGAGCTGACAGGGTAAAAATCTGTCATTCTGCCCCTGAACAAGGCACTGTTCCTAGGACATCATTGTAAATACGAATTTGTTCTTAACTGACTTGCCTAGTTAAAAAATTTAAAACATGCATATTTATTGGGTGAAATACCACAGTGTCCAATCACAGCAGCAACATTTGTGACCTGTTGCCACAAGAAAAGGGCAATCAGTAAAGAACAAACACCATTGTCAATACAACCCATGTTTATTTGATTTCCCTTTTGTACTTTAACTATTTGCACATCGTTACAACACTGTATATAGACGTCATATGACGTTTGAAATGTCTCTATTATTTTGGAACTTGTGTGAGTGTAATGTTTACTGTTCACTTTTTATTGTTTATTGTTCACTTTTGTTTATCCATTTCACTTACTTTGGCAATGTTAACATACGTTTCCCATGCCAATGAAGCCCCTTGAATTGAATTGAGAGAGAGAGAGAGAGAGAAAAAAAAGAGAGAGAGAAAGAGAGAGAGAGAGAGAGAGAGGGGGGATGCAGAGACAGAGAGAAAGAGAGAGAGAGGTGGAGAGAAATAGAAAGAGGGATGGGATGAGGAAGGAGATGGATGGGGGAGGGAGGGAGGGAGGGAGGGAGGGAGGGAGGGAGGGAGGGAGGGAGGGAGGGAGGGAGGGAGGGAGGGAGGGAGGGAGGGAGGGAGGGAGGGAGGGAGGGAGGGAGGGAGGGAGGGAGGGGAGGGGGATGGTCTGATGGAGTGATGTAGTGGATGGATGGGGGAGGGAGGGAGGAGAGGGGGATAGGTCTGATGGAGTGATGTAGTGGATGGATGGGGGGAGGGAGGGAGGAGAGGGGGATAGGTCTGATGGAGTGATGTAGTGGATGGATGGGGGGAGGGAGGGAGGAGAGGGGGATAGGTCTGATGGAGTGATGTAGTGGATGGATGGGGGGAGGAAGGGAGGAGAGGGGGATAGATCTGATGGAGTGATGTAGTGGATGGATGGGGGGAGGGAGGGAGGAGAGGGGGATAGGTCTGATGGAGTGATGCTCAGCTGGGGGATGGGATGAGGTCAAATGGGGGAGTCTCTCTCTCAGGAAGCATGGGTCATACATCCTCCAGGGAAATAGAGATAGAGAGGAGGAATTCTGATCCGATAGGAGGAAAGAAAGATGGAGGGAAGGACGGTGGAGGGAAGGACAGTGGAGGGAAGGAGGGAATGACGGTGGAGGGAAGGATGGTGGAGGGAAGGATGGTGGAGGGAAGGATGGTGGAGGGAAGGACGGTGGAGGGAGGGAAGGATGGTGGAAGGAAGGAAGGAGTGAATGACGGTGGAGGGAAGGATGGTGGGGGGAAGGATGGTGGAGGGAAGGATGGTGGAGCGAAGGATGGTGGAGGGAAGGACGGTGGGGGGGGGGGGAGGATGGTGGAAGGAAGGAGTGAATGACGGTGGAGGGAAGGATGGTGGAGGGAAGGACGGTGGAGGGAAGGATGGTGGAGGGAAGGATGGTGGAAGGAAGGATGGTGGAGGGAAGGAGTGAATGACGGTGGTGGGAAGGACGGTGGAGGGAAGGACGGTGGAGGGAAGGACGGTGGAGGGAAGGATGGTGGAAGGAAGGACGGTGGAGGGAAGGACGGTGGAGGGAAGGATGGTGGAGGGAAGGATGGTGGAAGGAAGGATGGTGGAGGGAAGGATGGTGGAGGGAAGGACGGTGGAGGGAAGGACGGTGGAAGGAAGGAGTGAATGACGGTGGAGGGAACTCCTGAACAGGCATGTCGCACTGTATGTTTTTGTACAATGTGCTCAAATGTTACAGTTGTGTTGAGTTTGTAGCCTTGTGGGCTTTTCCAAGTACCAGTTCTGTATTTGGTATTTAGTATTTATTAGGATCCCCATTAGCCGCTGCAAAAACATCTGCTAATCTTGCTGGGGTCCACATGAAACATGACATAATACTTAATACCAAACATTATTAGTCAAGGACTGAAATACATCAATTTAAAACGTCACACATAGCCTACATATCAGTACTTACACACAATATGTAGGTCGAATACATAGTACAGTGCAAATTACAATACAAGATATATAAAATGACTGTGTCTCTTCACAGTCCCCTTTGTGCACTAAGGTGTTCTTTTATCTGTTTTTTGAAACTGGTTTTATTGCTTGAGTTACCTGGGGTGGCAGAGAGTTCCATGTAGTCATGCCTCTATTTAATACTGTGCATTTCCCAGCCTCCGTTCTGGACCTGGGGACTGTGAAGAGACCTCCAGTTGCATGTTTTGTATTGTGCCGATTAGTGTCCGAACTGTGTGCCAACTGCTTGAACAGACAGTTCAGTACCTTCAACACACCAATCTCTCCTCAACTTTGCGCCAGGAGAGACTGACATGCATGTTACTGACAATTTACCTCCGTTCACATCTAAGTGTGATACGCGCTGCTTTGTTCTGGACGAACTGCAATTTAGCTACAGTACCGGTCAAAAGTTTGGACACACCTACTCATTCAAGGGTTTTTCTTTATTTTTACTATTTTCTGCATCTAATAATAGGGATGACATCAAAACTATAACACATATGGAATCATGAAGTAACCACAAAAGTGTTAAACAAATCAAAACATATTTTATATTTGAGATTCTTCAAAGTAGCCACCCTTTGCCTTGATGACAGCTTGCACACTCTTGGTATTCTCTCAACCAGCTTCACCTGGAATGCTTTTCCAACAGTCTTGAAGGAGTTCCCACATATGCTGAGCACTTGTTGGCTGCTTTTCCTTCACTTTGCAGTCCATCTCAATTGGGTTGAGGTCAGGTGATTGTGGAGGCCAGGTCATCTGATGCAGCACTCCAACACTCTCCTTCTTGGTCAAATAGCCCTTACACAGCCTGGAGGTGTTGAAAAACAAATGATAGTCCCACTAAGCACAAACCAGATGGGATGGCGTAGCGCTGCAAAATGCTGTGGTAGCCATGCTGGTTAAGTGTAACTTGAATTCTAAATAAATCACCAACAGTGTCACCAGCAAAGCACCCCCACACCATCACACCTCCTCCTCCATGCTTCAAATTTGGACTCATCAGACCAAAGGACAGTCCATTGCGCGTGTTTCTTGGCCCAATCAAGTCTCTTCTTCTTGTTGGTGTCCTTTAGTAGTGGTTTCTTTGCAGCAATTCGACCATGAAAGCCTGATTAACGCAGTCTCCTCTGAACAGTTGATGTTGAGATGTGTCTGTTACTTGAACTCTGTGAAGCATTTATTTGGGCTGAAATCTGAGGTGCAGTTAACTCTAATGAACTTATCCTCTGCAGAGGTAACTTTGGGTCTTCCTTTCCTGTGGCGGTCCTCATGAGAGCCAGTTTCCTCATAGCGCTTGATGGTTTTTGCTACTGCTCTTGAAGAAACGTTCAAAATTCTTGAAATTTTCCAGATTGACTGACATTCATGTCTTAAAGTAATGATGGACTGTCGTTTCTCTTTGTTTATTTGAGCTGTTCTTGACATAATATGGACTTGGTCTTTTACCAAATAGGGCTATCTTCTGTATACTACCCCTACCTTGTCACAACACAACTGATTGGCTCAAACACATTAAGAAGGAAAGAAATTCCACAAATTAACTTAACAAGGCACACCTGTTAATTGAAATGCATTTCAGGGGATTACCTCATGAAGCTGTTTGAGAGAATGCCAAGAGTGTGCAAAGCTGTCATCAAGGCAAAGGGTGGCTATTTGAAGAATCTCAAATATTAAATATGTTTTGATTTGTTTAACACTTTTTTGGTTACTATATGATTCTACATGTGATAGTTACAACATGTGTTAATTCATAGTTTTGATGTCTTCACTATTATTCAACAATGTAGAAAATAGTAAAAATAAAGAAAAACCATGGAATGTGTAGGTGTCCAAACTTTTGACTGGTACTGTATGCCCTTTTTTGCTGCACATGACCACAAAGCTGGGCAGTTGTCCCGGTGCGACAAAACTGGGGCCTGTAAGACTTGTCTGGTCGACTGAGATGTCAAGAAGGCAGAGCAACGCCCTATCATGGACAGACCTCTTCCCATTTTAGCAACCATTGAGTCTATATGTTTTGACCATGACAGCTTGCTATTTAGGGTTACACCTGGCAGTTTAGTGTCCTCAACCTGCTCAATAGCCACATTATTCAATAATAGATCTAAACGAGGTTTACCGTTGAGCGAGTTGCTTTTGTATAAATGTGCTTTTGATTTTTGAGATATTTAGCACTAGCCTGTTGGAAGTTACCCATTCTAAAAGTGACTGGAGCTTTATGTTAGGGGTGTCAGTTTTTCTTTTTACTCTTGCAGACGACGTGTATACTGTTGAGTCGTCAGCATACATAGAAACACAGTATTTGATCAAACACAAGTTTTTCTAAAAGTTTGCTAAGCACTTGTAACAGGCTGATTGGTCCGCTGGTTGAACCATTAAAGGGTGCTCTGCTATTCTTGGGTAGTGGAATGACCTTTGCCCCCCTCCATGTCTGAGGGCCCACACCGTATTCTAGGCTTAAATTTCAAATGTGGCAAACAGGAGTCACAATGTGTTCCGCTACCAACGTCAGCAGTTTACCATCCAGGTTGTCAGTACCAGATGGTTTGGCCTTATTTATAGAAACAAATATTTTACCTCTTCCACACCCCCTTTGTTGAACTCAAAACTACAGTGCTTGTCTTTCATTATTTAGTCCATTATGCATGACTATGAAGGCTCAGCATTTGTTGTTTGCATGTCATACCTAAGTTTGCTAATCTTATCAACAAAAAAGTTACTAAACTGGTTGGATACTGAAGGTAGTTAAAGTACTGGGACTGGAGAGTGGTAGTGGATACTGAAGGTAGTTAAAGTACCGGGACTGGAGAGTGGTAGTGGATACTGAAGGTAGTTAAAGTACCGGGACTGGAGAGTGGTAGTGGATACTGAAGGTAGTTAAAGTACCGGGACTGGAGAGTGGTAGTGGATACTGAAGGTAGTTAAAGTACCGGGACTGGAGAGTGGTAGTGGATACTGAAGGTAGTTAAAGTACCGGGACTGGAGAGTGGTAGTGGATACTGAAGGTAGTTAAAGTACCGGGACTGGAGAGTGGTAGTGGATACTGAAGGTAGTTAAAGTACCGGGACTGGAGAGTGGTAGTGGATACTGAAGGTAGTTAAAGTACCGGGACTGGAGAGTGGTAGTGGATACTGAAGGTAGTTAAAGTACCGGGACTGGAGAGTGGTAGTGGATACTGAAGGTAGTTAAAGTACCGGGACTGGAGAGTGGTAGTGGATACTGAAGGTAGTTAAAGTACCGGGACTGGAGAGTGGTAGTGGATACTGAAGGTAGTTAAAGTACCGGGACTGGAGAGTGGTAGTGGATACTGAAGGTAGTTAAAGTACTGGGACTGGAGAGTGGTAGTGGATACTGAAGGTAGTTAAAGTACTGGGACTGGAGAGTGGTAGTTGATACTGAAGGTAGTTAAAGTACTGGGACTGGAGAGTGGTAGTGGATACTGAAGGTAGTTAAAGTACCGGGACTGGAGAGTGGTAGTGGGTACTGAAGGTAGTTAAAGTACCGGGACTGGAGAGTGGTAGTGGATACTGAAGGTAGTTAAAGTACCGGGACTGGAGAGTGGTAGTGGATACTGAAGGTAGTTAAAGTACCGGGACTGGAGAGTGGTAGTGGATACTGAAGGTAGTTAAAGTACCGGGACTGGAGAGTGGTAGTGGATACTGAAGGTAGTTAAAGTACTGGGACTGGAGAGTGGTAGTGGATACTGAAGGTAGTTAAAGTACTGGGACTGGAGAGTGGTAGTGGATACTGAAGGTAGTTAAAGTACTGGGACTGGAGAGTGGTAGTGGATACTGAAGGTAGTTAAAGTACCGGGACTGGAGAGTGGTAGTGGATACTGAAGGTAGTTAAAGTACCGGGACTGGAGAGTGGTAGTGGATACTGAAGGTAGTTAAAGTACCGGGACTGGAGAGTGGTAGTGGATACTGAAGGTAGTTAAAGTACCGGGACTGGAGAGTGGTAGTGGATACTGAAGGTAGTTAAAGTACCGGGACTGGAGAGTGGTAGTGGATACTGTAGGTAGTTAAAGTACTGGGACTGGAGAGTGGTAGTGGATACTGAAGGTAGTTAAAGTACTGGGACTGGAGAGTGGTAGTGGATACTGAAGGTAGTTAAAGTACTGGGACTGGAGAGTGGTAGTGGATACTGAAGGTAGTTAAAGTACTGGGACTGGAGAGTGGTAGTGGATACTGAAGGTAGTTAAAGTACTGGGACTGGAGAGTGGTAGTGGATACTGAAGGTAGTTAAAGTACTGGGACTGGAGAGTGGTAGTGGATACTGAAGGTAGTTAAAGTACTGGGACTGGAGAGTGGTAGTGGATACTGAAGGTAGTTAAAGTACTGGGACTGGAGAGTGGTAGTGGATACTGAAGGTAGTTAAAGTACTGGGACTGGAGAGTGGTAGTGGATACTGAAGGTAGTTAAAGTACTGGGACTGGAGAGTGGTAGTGGATACTGAAGGTAGTTAAAGTACTGGGACTGGAGAGTGGTAGTGGATACTGAAGGTAGTTAAAGTACCGGGACTGGAGAGTGGTAGTGGATACTGAAGGTAGTTAAAGTACCGGGACTGGAGAGTGGTAGTGGATACTGAAGGTAGTTAAAGTACCGGGACTGGAGAGTGGTAGTGGATACTGAAGGTAGTTAAAGTACCGGGACTGGAGAGTGGTAGTGGATACTGAAGGTAGTTAAAGTACCGGGACTGGAGAGTGGTAGTGGATACTGAAGGTAGTTAAAGTACTGGGACTGGAGAGTGGTAGTGGATACTGAAGGTAGTTAAAGTACTGGGACTGGAGAGTGGTAGTGGATACTGAAGGTAGTTAAAGTACCGGGACTGGAGAGTGGTAGTGGATACTGCAGGTAGTTAAAGTACCGGGACTGGAGAGTGGTAGTGGATACTGAAGGTAGTTAAAGTACCGGGACTGGAGAGTGGTAGTGGATACTGAAGGTAGTTAAAGTACCGGGACTGGAGAGTGGTAGTGGATACTGCAGGTAGTTAAAGTACCGGGACTGGAGAGTGGTAGTGGATACTGAAGGTAGTTAAAGTACTGGGACTGGAGAGTGGTAGTGGATACTGCAGGTAGTTAAAGTACCGGGACTGGAGAGTGGTAGTGGATACTGAAGGTAGTTAAAGTACCGGGACTGGAGAGTGGTAGTGGATACTGAAGGTAGTTAAAGTACTGGGACTGGAGAGTGGTAGTGGATACTGAAGGTAGTTAAAGTACTGGGACTGGAGAGTGGTAGTGGATACTGAAGGTAGTTAAAGTACCGGGACTGGAGAGTGGTAGTGGATACTGAAGGTAGTTAAAGTACCGGGACTGGAGAGTGGTAGTGGATACTGAAGGTAGTTAAAGTACCGGGACTGGAGAGTGGTAGTGGATACTGAAGGTAGTTAAAGTACCGGGACTGGAGAGTGGTAGTGGATACTGAAGGTAGTTAAAGTACCGGGACTGGAGAGTGGTAGTGGATACTGAAGGTAGTTAAAGTACCGGGACTGGAGAGTGGTAGTGGATACTGAAGGTAGTTAAAGTACCGGGACTGGAGAGTGGTAGTGGATACTGAAGGTAGTTAAAGTACCGGGACTGGAGAGTGGTAGTGGATACTGAAGGTAGTTAAAGTACCGGGACTGGAGAGTGGTAGTTGATACTGAAGGTAGTTAAAGTACTGGGACTGGAGAGTGGTAGTGGATACTGAAGGTAGTTAAAGTACCGGGACTGGAGAGTGGTAGTGGATACTGAAGGTAGTTAAAGTACTGGGACTGGAGAGTGGTAGTGGATACTGAAGGTAGTTAAAGTACCGGGACTGGAGAGTGGTAGTGGATACTGAAGGTAGTTAAAGTACCGGGACTGGAGAGTGGTAGTGGATACTGAAGGTAGTTAAAGTACTGGGACTGGAGAGTGGTAGTGGATACTGAAGGTAGTTAAAGTACTGGGACTGGAGAGTGGTAGTTGATACTGAAGGTAGTTAAAGTACTGGGACTGGAGAGTGGTAGTGGATACTGAAGGTAGTTAAAGTACTGGGACTGGAGAGTGGTAGTGGATACTGAAGGTAGTTAAAGTACCGGGACTGGAGAGTGGTAGTGGATACTGAAGGTAGTTAAAGTACTGGGACTGGAGAGTGGTAGTGGATACTGAAGGTAGTTAAAGTACCGGGACTGGAGAGTGGTAGTGGATACTGAAGGTAGTTAAAGTACTGGGACTGGAGAGTGGTAGTGGATACTGAAGGTAGTTAAAGTACTGGGACTGGAGAGTGGTAGTTGATACTGAAGGTAGTTAAAGTACTGGGACTGGAGAGTGGTAGTGGATACTGAAGGTAGTTAAAGTACTGGGACTGGAGAGTGGTAGTTGATACTGAAGGTAGTTAAAGTACTGGGACTGGAGAGTGGTAGTGGATACTGAAGGTAGTTAAAGTACCGGGACTGGAGAGTGGTAGTGGATACTGAAGGTAGTTAAAGTACCGGGACTGGAGAGTGGTAGTGGATACTGAACGTAGTTAAAGTACCGGGACTGGAGAGTGGTAGTGGATACTGAAGGTAGTTAAAGTACTGGGACTGGAGAGTGGTAGTGGATACTGAAGGTAGTTAAAGTACTGGGACTGGAGAGTGGTAGTGGATACTGAAGGTAGTTAAAGTACTGGGACTGGAGAGTGGTAGTGGATACTGAAGGTAGTTAAA
Source organism: Salvelinus namaycush (assembly GCF_016432855.1). NCBI lineage: Eukaryota > Metazoa > Chordata > Actinopteri > Salmoniformes > Salmonidae > Salvelinus > Salvelinus namaycush. The sequence goes on from NC_052335.1 coordinate 28,203,397, forward strand.
GTACTGGGACTGGAGAGTGGTAGTGGATACTGAAGGTAGTTAAAGTACTGGGACTGGAGAGTGGTAGTGGATACTGAAGGTAGTTAAAGTACTGGGACTGGAGCGTGGTAGTGGATACTGAAGGTAGTTAAAGTACCGGGACTGGAGAGTGGTAGTGGATACTGAAGGTAGTTAAAGTACCGGGACTGGAGAGTGGTAGTGGATACTGAAGGTAGTTAAAGTACTGGGACTGGAGAGTGGTAGTGGATACTGAAGGTAGTTAAAGTACTGGGACTGGAGAGTGGTAGTGGATACTGAAGGTAGTTAAAGTACTGGGACTGGAGAGTGGTAGTGGATACTGAAGGTAGTTAAAGTACTGGGACTGGAGAGTGGTAGTGGATACTGAAGGTAGTTAAAGTACTGGGACTGGAGAGTGGTAGTGGATACTGAAGGTAGTTAAAGTACCGGGACTGGAGAGTGGTAGTGGATACTGAAGGTAGTTAAAGTACCGGGACTGGAGAGTGGTAGTGGATACTGAAGGTAGTTAAAGTACTGGGACTGGAGAGTGGTAGTGGATACTGAAGGTAGTTAAAGTACTGGGACTGGAGAGTGGTAGTGGATACTGAACGTAGTTAAAGTACCGGGACTGGAGAGTGGTAGTGGATACTGAAGGTAGTTAAAGTACTGGGACTGGAGAGTGGTAGTTGGTACTGAAGGTAGTTAAAGTACTGGGACTGGAGAGTGGTAGTGGATACTGAAGGTAGTTAAAGTACCGGGACTGGAGAGTGGTAGTGGATACTGAAGGTAGTTAAAGTACCGGGACTGGAGAGTGGTAGTGGATACTGAAGGTAGTTAAAGCCCACAAATTTTCCGAAGCATTGACGGATTTGACAAATGGCCCTGTGCCACTGTGGCCCTCTGACAACGTTGACTTGACCCAGCAGCAGCACAGAGCAGTAGGAGACTCACACTTAGACTCTCAGCATCTCTAGGTAAATGGCTGCTACCTGAGAACTGTCAGATGGGGATGAAAAATAGAGCTGGTAAGATGTAATACATGAAGGCAATAAAAACAGTTGATGCTCTCTCTGCTATTGCTGTACATGAGATAATGACAGAAATATGCCCACGTCTGGGTGAATTTGTCATGAATAGCAGTTATTGTTCTCTGAAATAATCAAATAGATATGTACAGTCTATATGATTTATACTGTATATGACCACCTGGGTTTCTCACTTGCTGAATGTTGTTCTAGTCTGTTTTGCAATGTTGCAATGTCTTCTTCCATCGGGTTGGTGGACTGCAGCATGGGAAGGATAGGTTTTCCAAGAAGGTATAGCTAGGATGTGTACCAAATGGCAACCCATTCTTTATGTAGTGCACTCCTTTTGACCAGAGCCCTATGGACCCTGGTCAAAATTAGTGCACTTTATAAGGAAAAGGGTGTCATTTGGGGGGCATCCTAGAGCACTTACTGCAGGTCCCTGCAGGGCAATAGCCAATGACAGGCCGGGCTGCTGGCCGCTGTGAAATATGATGGTAGTAAGACTGCTGCATTTAAAATCAGATGAGTCAGGGCTGTGGGAGAACGGTCTCTCTCTCTCTCTCTCTCTCTCTCTCTCTCTCTCTCTCTCTCTCTCTCTCTCTCTCTCTCTCTTTCTCTCTCTCTCTCTCTCTCTCTCTCTCTCTCTCTCTCTCTCTCTCTCTCTCTCTCTTTCTGGGCTGTGGGAGAATGGTTTCTCTCTCTCTCTCCCTCCCTCTCTATCTCTCTCTCTCTCTCGATTAAATTCTCTTTCTCTCTCTGGGCTGTGGGAGAAAGGTCTCTCGCTCTCTCTCGGGCTGTGGGAGAATGGTCTCACTCTCTCTGGGCTGGGGGAGAATGCTCTCTCTCTCTCTCTCACTCTCTCTGGGCTGGTGGAGAATGGGCTGTTCTCTCTAGCCTCTGTATTGCAGCATGGCATAACTCAGCCATGGGAAGCTGGCCTGCCTGGGCATACTGTATGTACCAGTACTTGGTATGGCTCCTAATATAATCTGGATTTTCTCAATAGAGCAAATAATCTTATTCTCTGGTTAAAACAATACGTACCTTTGAAAACTATTTAAAACCTCAAAGAACCCCCAGAGGATGGCACATGAAAGCACTAGAAACCCTTTATGTGGTCCTCATAGCGTCAAATAAATCATCCTGTTTGTATCCTCATGAGGTTTCTTGGGCACATCTTGTCAAATCTTGTCATTTTTCTTTGTGGTCATGGAACAACAACATAAAATCCAATCACAAGGAATGTTATGGTATCCAATCACTTCACAGAATATTACATCTCGAAATGGATGAATAATTCCATAACGACAAAGCATTCAACGGGAAACGTAATGAAGGACAAATGAATAATGAATAAGGACACATTTAATACCACTCAAATCCCATTTCATGGATGCAATTATGCCAAGACCCTGAGTGGTGAATGAGGTCAGTCAGTACATTGGTTGGTAGCCTATCTGACATGGGTTGCTGCTCTACTCTATGGTTAAATTGCTCAACAGAGGTAAATGGCAGAGTGGGAATAGACTGTTCTGAAGAGAATGGGCTGTGTGAGAAGAATGAAGGCTAAATATTGAAACATTGATTTGAAAAGAAGATCATGTTTTTACCTTTAATATAAAGTAGTTTGTTTCACCAGATGGAGACAGTGAAGGAAATAGGAATTATTTATGCACATTACTGTATTGTACATGGTTTTCAGACTGAATGACTGGTTTTCAGACTGGATGAATGGTTTTCAAACTGCTAATTGGCAAAAAGAACAGTATTAAAATCAAGAACATGGAATTGTTTAATTGCATTTATCAAACACCAAGATGGTGTTTTTTGAGTGACTTGTTAAATGAATGCTTGATTCCCGTTAATCTCCTGTGTAGCATGGGTTCCATTTGCTTACTGTTGGGGAACATGATCTGCATGTAAAAACATCTCCGCCAGAGCAAAGTACAATATCATATCATATATGATAACTGATGGTTTTTGAACACTAGATGACACAGAAGTTCAGTCTTTTCTCCATAGTTTTGACACTGTTTGTTGTCAAGGCCTCTGGCACTGAGAGATAATATATTCTATTTAATTATAAAACATGCACTCTATAACCAAACCAATGACCAAAACAAATTAACACAAAAACAACAAAAACATGATGGTTCTCAACAACATGATGGATAGCTAGGAAAGTATCTGCCTGAAAATGTCTAAATTGCCCCTGAGAAAGTAGCATCAGTCATTTAGTTGAGGTGTGACTGCTGTGAGGCCCTGAGGAGCTGTCTGGGTCTTGTTATCAGCTTCAAAATATGACAAGACAAGTGGGACCAGCCCACGATCGGGGCTGAAGAGAGTGAGAGAGACAGGAACAACATGTATGTGGGGCGGCAGGTAGCCTAGTGGTTAGTGCGTTGGACTATCAAATCCCCGAGCTGACAAGGTAAAAATCTGTCGTTCTGCCCCTGAACAAGGCAGTTAACCCACTGTTCCTAGGCTGTCATTGAAAATAAGAATTTGTTCTTAACTGACTTGCCTAGTTAAATAAAGGTCAAACATTTTTTTTTTTTTTTTACGATAAGTGGCACCAGAGAAAATGTTGTTTTTACACGACAGGAACTAGAGCAACGACACTTGATTTCACAGAGCGTGTTTTCAACTGTACCGTTTATGGTATAAGATGCTCAACAGAGCATGTACAATACGTACCTTTAAAAATGATTTAAAACCTCAAAGAACCCCCAGAGGGTTCTTCATGGCACATGAAAGCACTAGAAACACTTTATGGGTGGTGCATCTTCTCAAAGATAGTGTGTTGTGAGTTTCCTCTTTGAATCTGTCACTCGGCATGACGGCACCGTATACTTTTCATGACCTTTGTCCATAAAGGTCCCACATTTGCAAGACAAACAACAATGTGGTTTTGCATCCGTAACCAGTACGTTGCCTCTGTTCCAAACGGCACCCTATTCCCAATATAGTCCCCAGTGCACTACATAGGGAATAGCCTGCCATTTGGGACACACCCACAATAAGAAAATCCCTTTGTGACCCATAACAGTAAAACACCCCTGTTCACATCACAAACATTTGAATACACTCCTACCAGCGTGAAAATCCATAGAAGCAGCTGTAAAACAGTGAGCTGTAGTCTGAAGTGTTTTGCATGTGTTGATACTGGTTACCCATAGCAGTACTGGCTAGCTGAAAGGACAGACAGATCCAGAACAGGATAAGATGCAAAGTCTCGGAGTTGATCCCGCTGTGGCCATTGTTGTGCAGTTGCGGTAGATCTATTTAGGTAAATGTCACACTCCTTTGATTAAGGCCATGGGAGCAGGCAGAGGGACACCTGTGAGATAGGACACACCTGAGATGACGAACTCCCTTGTCTGGACCAGAGGGGACAAGACACCGAAGGGCAGCATCGTTAGTGAATGTACAGTTTAGCTTGTAGCCACGTATCTAAGAGCATAGCGGAATGTCTGCTAAATGACTAAAATGTCAAATGTAAATACATTGTGTGGAAAATCTAATAGAATAGTTCTAGAAATTGTCTTCTGAGGCCAAAATGCTTCTGTCATCATCCAGTAGAAAAGGTTCATGAAGTTCTGTATTGGTCAAGCTATTCACTGTGTCTCATTATTGGGAATGATTTAGCTTTACTGAAGTCACATTTCACCTTCCACCAAAACATTAACCAATGCCCCATTTTAGATAATAGCTAATTGATGAAAGACGAAATGACAGAGTCTGACTTTGAGGGTCTGAAAGGTTGGCTTGATTGTTTTTTGATTTATATGGATATCAATTAAACCCCATCTGTTGTGATAGTCTCTTCTTTGTCCTCTACGGTGAAAGCAGATCTCTCTTTTTAAAATGACTTTTTGTTAAGACAGACATCGTTGCAGACTTAATGGTTTATGAAACACTTGTACGCGGCAGCAGTCTCTTGGAGTCTGAGAGCTATAGAAAAGGGCTGGTCCGTTGATCCAGGCTGAGCTAGAAAAGTGAAGCTGTCGATTGTAACAGAGGTGGTTCAGTGAACATGATGAGTAACCTGAGGTCTTGTGTTAGCTCCCCACGCAAATACCTAGGCTTTAGCTCAGAGGACTAACACAGTTCTGTGGCGTGTAGGTGTCCCGGGTTTGAACCCAGCGGCAGTCTCTCTCTGCCCTCTATGTAGTGCTCTTCCCCATCTGCCTGGCTAGTAACAGGTCCTCTCTCAGAGCTGGGTCATATTCATTAGCGTGCACCATTAAAAAACATTTTGCGATAGAAAATGGTTGTTTCTTATTGGACATGTTCAGGTAAATCCCTCCCTGTTCAGTCTGTTTTCTTCCGTTTGGTGCTTAATGAACACGACCCTCTTCAGGCTTGTGTCTAAAGTCTATCTTCTGCCATTACCTGTGTCTGTGTTATGGCTGGCTACTGGGACTCTGCTGTTTCTCCCCAGTCTAATTATGTCACATGTTAATAGGCAGGAACCCGTGAAGAGTATCTCTCTCTCTGCCGCAGACGCAATTATAATGGCTCTGCCGAATTAAAAAAAATCAGATGACAACCGATTGTGCTGAAGAATGGGGTCACTTGAGTTTCGCATCAGAGTGACTTTATTCATCAGGAGGGTTCAAGTGTAATTTTGAATTGTTTTGAATTGAATCATGATCTTAGGGATCAGTAAAGTAGTGTAAACATGACAAATGTAACATTTCTGATGAATGATCAATGCTTAGAAGTCTGCATAACCTTGGTGTCAGTTGAGCTCTTTCTCTGAAATGATGACTTAATCTAGGGAGGACGGAGGAGAGAGAGGTGGAAGGGAGGATAGAGAGAGGTAAAAAGGGGGTGCACGGTGAGCTCCAGGTGTGAAGCCTCACACACACGCACGCACGCACGCACACACACACACACACACTGTGGGCCTTATCCAAATACCGTGGGCCCTTGAGCAACAGACACAGCCTCCCTCCCTCCCTTCTCACCTGAAAGTGAAACACATGGACGTACGGGCGTGCACACACACACACACACACACACACACACACACACACACACACACACACACACACACACACACACACACACACACACACACACACACACACACACACACACACACACACACACACACACACACACACACACACTGTGGGCCTTATCCAAATACCGTGGGCCCTTGAGTGACAGACACAGCCTCCCTCCCTCCCTTCCCACCTCTGGTTCATGTGTGAACCACCCACCACCGCCAGCCATGAGCCTAACCAGCGACAAGCCTACCACAGGGAGAGCAAAACCACCCAACCCTGCCTGTCTATACTCTTCAGTCTTCACTGAGAGCTGCCACCTAGAGAACGCAACAGTTTCTACATCCCAAATGGCACCCCATTCCCTATGTAGTACACTACTTTTGACCAGGGCCCATACATAGGGAATGCAGTGTTATTTGGACCCAGATAGGGCCTTTCCTCCTCTGCCAGCACGCCTGTTTCCTCCTGCCTCCCACGCTGCCACAGTACTCAGATTGTATCTGGTTGGACTATATGCAGTGTCAGCCCAGTTTTTATTCATGTAATGTAATCTCTGGCAGCACGGTCATAAAGCATTTCACACATGTCATGTTTCGACTCCAGGGTTGGTTTTGGGTCAGAGAGAGAGGGGAGAGAAGGGAGAGAGAGGAGAGAGAGGAGATAGAGAAGGAGAGAGAGAGAGGGGAGAGAGGGGAGAGAGAGAGGAGCACCGTGAAAAGAAACAGGAGCTTAATTTGCTAAAGTGCCATTTCCTGCTGCTTAGCGTTGAGTCTGTTTCCATTAGCTTAACGAGAACATAAATATGTCTCTTCTTTTTCTCTTTAAGAAACAGTTGGCTGGTGCAAGGAGGCTCCCTTTTCACAGTCTGCAGGATCTGCATGTGACTGCAATGTTCCATGGTACAACCAGAGGACTTTTTACTTGAGGTGACAGAGTAGCTGTGGTGTGTAAGGTTTTTCTGTCAGTTTTGCAGGCAGTGCAGTAAATGTCCAATGATCTATGGGGCCGATTCAGAACCGAGTTAAGCGACCGCAAATGGAACAGAATTCCCTTTTAATGCTCTTCTCTCTATGCGTATTCTGACCTTAAACTTAAGCATGAAAGTAGCATGCTATTCACCCGCTATTCGTTCAAGGTGTAGATCTAAGAAATGAAGGTGTGTCTACAGCATTGGAGGCTGCTGAGGGGAGGACGGCAATGTATGAGCCGTCCTGCCCTCAGCATCCTCCACTGGTCTACAGATATGTCGTATTTTGACCTTAATTCCTTCATAATTCCGCCACGTTAATGCGTGAGGAAATTGTATTTAGTTTATTTTACAATTTGTACATTTTAAATATTAGCAACTATCAGGAGCCATCATCAGTAATACCAACATTCATTTATAAATGGCACTTTTCTTCAATTTGTAGCTTACATTTTGCATCATTCCCTTCGGTTTACCTTTCCTCTGTCATGTCTGTGTAGTTGTTGCTGAGGGTCGCTAGCATTAGTGGATCATGTTAGGCTATCGTTGTGCAATAACTTGGGACATGTAGTCTATTTGAATGATGGAACTCAGACCACACTAGCAGGTTAAACGTGGAGCCTGGAGCCTGGAGCATGGTTCACCACGACTGGACCGTTGTCATACACTTCCATGATTGGTGAGAATTGTTCAAATCTGATTTGTACACTTTTTTCCACCTTCCAATATTTCATGGTTTGAACTTGAATATGACAACCTTCTGTCACGAATCCCGCTTCCTGAGTCTGGGTTTGCCTGTGTGTCTGTCCTGGAGTGTGTTTCAGGTGTCCTGGAACGCACCCTGTCTGGTTGCCGGGCGAATTAGCTCGTTGGGAGATTGATGTTCACCCGCACCTGTTTCCCATCAGTAATCTGCACACCTGTCCTGATCATCATCTCTTCCCTTCAAAAGCTCTGACCTGACTTCCATTCCCTGCCGGATCGTTAGCCATGAACAGTATGTTGTGCCTGAGTACCAGACTCCAGTTGGATAGTATTTGTTTTGTTGTTTTCATTTACGTATTGCTTGCCTTGAACTTACCTCCGTTTGTTTTGCCTTCAGTTACTCACCTGGATCATTCACTCCATTCCCGCCTGGTTGACAGAGGATTCTACTACTACATTGGATTCACCTATTTCCCCTCATCTATTCACCACCGCTGCCCGCTACGCCATCTGGATATATCTACCTTTTCACATTTAATTGTAAATAAATACTCACCTTCTTCCTACGCTCCTTGTCCTGGTCTGCTTCTGGGTTCGATCTTGAAAGATCGTGACAGAACGATCCGGCCAGTGATGAACCCAGCGGACCTGGACTCCGTTTGCCATGCCATTACCCAGCAGGGGAAGACATTGGGACAACACAATACGGCGCTACAGGAGATAGCGAGTTCGATCCAGAACTTATCTGCTAGCTTGACACAAATCCAGGATCAGCTCAGTTTGCCGGCGATTCATTCACCACCGGTTTCACCCATCTCACCTGCCGTGTCTGGAGCGGTGTCATTCCGTGAACCCAAGGTACCGACGCCTGATAAATATGAAGGGGATTTGGGAAAATGCCGTTCGTTTCTTATGCAGTGTGGGTTAGTGTTTGATCTACAGCCCCATTCTTACGCCACTGACAAGGCTAGGATAGCCTTTGTTATTGAACTGTTGCGTGGAAGAGCTCTGGAATGGGCTTCAGCCGTTTGGGAACGACAGGGAACCTGCACGGCTTCATATCAGGAGTTCACGGGAGAGATGAGAAAGCTTTTTGATCATCCAGTCCGAGGTAAGGATGCAGCTAAACGTTTGTTCTCTCTTCGCCAAGGAGATCGCAGTGTGGCAGATTTTATGATTGAGTTCAGGACATTGGCTGTGGAGAGTGGTTGGAATGAGGAGTCACTACAAGCGGTTTTTTACAAGGGGTTGTCAGAGGAACTTAAGGACGAGCTGATATCTTATCCAGAGCCTAGTGACCTGGACAGCTTGGTCGCTTTATCTATTCGGGTAGATAATAGAGTCCGAGAGAGAAGGAGGGAGAAGCAGTGGGGCCCATCCAATCAATCTGCAACTCGGTTACCATTCGGTTCAGGAGGTGAACCAGGACGTATTGATCATTATTCTCCACACGGGATTAGTGGAGGGGTCTTGCCACCAGATTCTGAACCAATGCAAGTGGGGCGACACGGGCTAACTAAGGAGGAGCGCCAACGTAGACGTGAGACCAATAGCTGTTTCTACTGTGGTAGATCGGGACATTACATCTCCGCTTGTCCACAGCGCCCGTTAAACTGCCCGGCTCGCTAGTTTTGGGAGGAATTTTAGCGAGCCAGTTTCAATCTCTCAAGGATCTTGTCAGACCCCGTTTTCCTGCGACCCTTATGAATAAGGATCAGAGTTTTGACATGAACGCTTTTATCGATTCAGGTGCCGATGGCAGCTTTATGGATGCCGACTTGGTGGAACAGCTGGGGCTTTCCAAGGAGCAATTGCCGGAAGCCATTGAAGCAACCACTTTGAACGGCAGTAGTCTGGCACGGATCACTATGAGGACTGAACCGGTTAAGATGTTGGTGTCGGGAAATCATTCAGAGTTTATCTCTTTCTTCATTTTGTCCTCGCCCCAGGTTCCTCTGGTTCTTGGTTACCCCTGGCTGAAGGAACACAATCCCTCGTTTGATTGGGTGACAGGGAAGGTAACTAGTTGGAGCATTGAGTGTCATGCTAACTGCCTTAGGACTGCCTGTTCTCCTGCTGTTTCCAGTCAGGTCAGTGACTCTGCTCCTCCTGATTTGTCCCTGGTTCCAGAAACATATCACGAGTTGGGTGAGGTATTCAGTAAACAGAAGGCTCTGTCCCTTCCTCCCCACCGACCTTATGATTGTGCGATTAATCTGTTTCCTGGATCTGCCTTTCCCAAGGGACGGTTATACAGTATCTCTCGACCGGAACGTGAGGCCTTGGAGACCTACATCAAGGAGTCTCTAGCTACAGGTCTCATTCGGCCATCGTCATCACCTTTGGGAGCAGGATTTTTTTTTGTGAGCAAGAAGGATGGCTCTCTTCGACCGTGTATTGATTATCGGGGTTTGAATGAGATTACGGTTAAGAACAAGTATCCCCTGCCCTTGATGAGCTCGGCTTTCGATTCCTTACAGGGTGCTACGGTTTTTACGAAGCTTGATTTACGTAATGCTTATCATTTGGTTCGGATCAAGGAGGGGGACGAGTGGTTGACTGGGTTCAATACTCCGATGGGACATTTTGAGTACCAGGTGATGCCGTTTGGACTGACCAACGCTCCGGCGGTGTTCCAAAGTATGGTGAATGACGTTCTGAGAGATATGATTGGTATTTTTGTGTTCGTTTACCTGGATGATATCCTCATCTTCTCAAAGGAGCTTTCTAGCCATGTTCTGCATGTCAAGCAGGTCCTGCAGCGGTTATTGGAGAACCGTCTGTTCGTGAAGGCTGAGAAGTGTGATTTTCACGCCCACACAACGTCCTTCCTCGGGTACATCATATCCAGGGGAGAGATCAAGATGGACCAAGAGAAGGTTCGGGCGGTTCGGGATTGGGTCCAGCCCGGTACAAGATTGCAGCTCCAGAGATTCCTGGGGTTTGCGAATTTTTATCGGAGGTTTATCCGTGACTACAGCCGGGTGGCTGCGCCTTTAACTGCCCTGACGTCTTGCACCAGAAAGTTCTGTTGGACTCCTGAGGCAGACCGAGCATTTCTGGACTTGAAGAGCCGATTCACCAACGCCCCGATTCTCTCTCAACCTGACACTTCCCGTCAGTTCGTTGTGGAAGTGGATGCTTCTGATGTGGGTGTGGGCGCCATCCTGTCCCAGCGTAGCTCCACTGACGGTAAACTCCATCCCTGCGCTTTCTACTCTTGTCGTCTTTCTCCAGCTGAAAGAAACTACGATGTGGGTAACCGGGAGCTTCTCGCTGTGAAGCTTGCCTTGGAGGAGTGGCGTCACTGGTTGGAGGGAGCGGAGCAACCGTTTGTGGTCTGGACTGACCACAAGAATCTGGCTTACGTGCAATCGGCTAAACGTCTCAACGCCCGTCAGGCCAGGTGGGCTTTGTTTTTTGGACGTTTCAATTTTTCCCTGACGTTCCGACCTGGGTCGAAGAACGGGAAGGCGGACGCCCTGTCCCGGATGTTCTCTAAGACGGAGGAGAGTGGGGTCAAGACTGAGACGATTCTTCCCCAGAATGTTGTCGTGGGAGCCGTTACATGGAGGATAGAGGAGGATGTGATGGCGGCCCTTCGGACGCAGCCCGGCCCCGGTAACGGTCCACCCGGTCGGTTGTTCGTACCCGAGTCGGTCCGTTCTGCTGTCCTTCAGTGGTCCCACGCCAGCAAGATAGCTTGTCACCCTGGCGTTGCTCGGACTATGGCACTACTGCGCAGACGTTTTTGGTGGCCTGCCATGGGAGAAGATACCCGGAGGTTTGTTGCCGCATGTCCTGTTTGTGCCCAGAACAAAAGTACCAATCGGCCCAGCTCTGGGCTTCTTCACCCCCTACCTATTCCTCGGCGACCTTGGTCGCATCTGGCCCTGGATTTTGTCACGGGATTGCCCCCTTCTGTTGGGAACACGGTCATTCTGACCATTGTGGACAGATTCAGCAAGTTTGCTCATTTTGTTCCTCTCTCCAAGCTTCCATCGGCTACGGAGACGTCCGAGATCCTGGTCAGGGAGGTTTTCAGGGTTCACGGATTGCCCAGTGACATTGTTTCTGACCGTGGTCCTCAGTTTACCTCTGCTGTCTGGAAATCCTTCTGTTTGGCCATTGGAGCTACAGTCAGTCTCACTTCGGGATTTCACCCACAATCTAATGGTCAGGCGGAGAGAGCCAACCAGAAGATGGAGTCCACGCTGCGTTGTCTTGTCTCCTCTGATCCTACCTCTTGGTCATCTCAATTACCCTGGGTTGAGTATGCCCATAATACTCTTCCTTCATCTGCCACTGGGATGTCCCCCTTCCAATGCCTTTACGGATACCAACCTCCTTTGTTTCCTTCTCAGGAAAGGGATCTCTCGGTTCCCTCTGTCCAGACCCACATTCGTCGTTGCCACCGGACCTGGCATCGGGCCAGGAAGGCTCTCCTTAGAGTTTCTGACCGGTATCAGATCCAGGCGAATCGTCGCCGTATTCCTGCCCCAGCTTATACGGTTGGAGATAAGGTTTGGTTGGCTACACGGGATCTTCCTCTACGGACGGAGTCAAGGAAGTTGTCACCGAAGTTCATTGGTCCGTTTGTAGTGGAGAGAATCATTAATCCTGTGGTGGTTCGACTCAAGTTACCTGCAACACTTAGAGTGCATCCCACTTTTCATGTCTCCTGTCTCAAGCCGGTTCACCTCAGTCCTCTGTTGCCTCCTCCTCCTCGTCCTCCTCCTCCTCGGATGATCGGAGGTGGTCCGGTCTACACGGTGCGCCGCATCATGGACTCCAGACGGCGGGGTCGAGGGTACCAGTATCTAGTGGATTGGGAAGGATATGGTCCAGAGGAGAGGAGTTGGATTCCTCGGCGTCAGATCCTGGATGACGACCTGCTTCGTGACTTCTACCGCCTCCATCCTGGCGCTCCAGGTAGTCCGCCCGGTGGCGTTCGTCGGAGGGGGGGTACTGTCACGAATCCCGCTTCCTGAGTCTGGGTTTGCCTGTGTGTCTGTCCTGGAGTGTGTTTCAGGTGTCCTGGAACGCACCCTGTCTGGTTGCCGGGCGAATTAGCTCGTTGGGAGATTGATGTTCACCCGCACCTGTTTCCCATCAGTAATCTGCACACCTGTCCTGATCATCATCTCTTCCCTTCAAAAGCTCTGACCTGACTTCCATTCCCTGCCGGATCGTTAGCCATGAACAGTATGTTGTGCCTGAGTACCAGACTCCAGTTGGATAGTATTTGTTTTGTTGTTTTCATTTACGTATTGCTTGCCTTGAACTTACCTCCGTTTGTTTTGCCTTCAGTTACTCACCTGGATCATTCACTCCATTCCCGCCTGGTTGACAGAGGATTCTACTACTACATTGGATTCACCTATTTCCCCTCATCTATTCACCACCGCTGCCCGCTACGCCATCTGGATATATCTACCTTTTCACATTTAATTGTAAATAAATACTCACCTTCTTCCTACGCTCCTTGTCCTGGTCTGCTTCTGGGTTCGATCTTGAAAGATCGTGACACCTTCAGGATGAATCAAACTACTCGATTTTTATTCATCAATATATTTTATGAGTAAAGGCTCTCCAAACCTGTTTTTTTAGTTTATGAATCATACATACTTTCCTAACCCTAAAATGTACAAGATCAGAGTATTTATAAATCTACCAGTTGGTGCTGAAGCAGAGACATTTCATTGATCCCTATAACTGAACCCGTTCTCTCGATGTATTCTGTCGACAAAATTCTAATTAAAGCTACACCGTATTTAGTATGTCTTAAGATAAACGTACTGAACCCTATTGAATGAAAACTCAGAAAATCTGTTGGTCAGTCAGTAGGAGGGTTTTCAGCTGTTGAATTAAATGTATTCAGCGCGCAAGGGAACCACACCTGCATAGCCTGTTACTCACCTGCATAAGGTGTCTGAAGACTAACTACTGAACACTTTTGGTATCACGGCTCAGACTAAGACCCAAATACAGACACAGGAGGCAGATAGTACGAGTCTCAGAGTTTATTATAGTTTAGGGGGCAGGAGAAAGGTAAGTCAAGACAGGCAAAGGGTCGTAATCAGGAAGGTACAGGACGGCAGGCAATCGGTAGGTCAAGACAGGCAACGGGTCGTAATCAGGAAGGTACAGGACGGCAGGCAATCGGTAGGTCAAGACAGGCAACGGGTCGTAATCCAAATCAGAGTCAGGCAGGTACAGGAAGGCGGGCAGGTTCAAGGTCAGGACAGGCAGAAAGGTCAGGACAGGCAGAAAGGTCAGGACAGGCAGAAAGGTCAGGACAGGCAGAAAGGTCAGGACAGGCAGAAAGGTCAGGACAGGCAGAAAGGTCAGGACTGGCAGAAAGGTCAGGACAGGCAGAAAGGTCAGGACAGGCAGAAAGGTCAGGACTGGCAGAAAGGTCAGGACTGGCAGAAAGGTCAGGACTGGCAGAAAGGTCAGGACTGGCAGAAAGGTCAGGACTGGCAGAAAGGTCAGGACTGGGAAGACTAAGAAAGAAACAACTAGAACACGGTAATAGCTGGTAGACTGGCAACTGACAAACAGAAAAGGGAGGTATATGAGGGGAGATGGGCGACACCTGGTGGGAGGTGGAGACAAGCACAAAGACAGGTGAAACAGATCAGGGTGTGACATTTGGTTGATGTTTTCAATATAAGGCCATTCCATTAATAACAACACGATTAAGCAAGTACATTTTAGAAGGGCTAAATCACACATTTTATTTGACAAAATATGCTGATGATGTTTGGCTTGGCTTCATTAATCAAATGAAAGTAAATACGTTCTTGAATCGGAATCCTTAACTCTGGATTTAATTTGGAATAAAGTTATGACATTCCTCTCTCTTGCTGGAATAACTCAGTTGTGGGTTAGTGGAGCTGTGGGTGCTGCAGCTTTGGTGCTGAGAAAACAAACTGTGAACACATCCAACACAGAGACAGCATATCCCAGAGGGACTGATGGCTCTCTCTGTGTTGGCTGGGACAGTCTTGGGCTGCACGTCTGAAAAGACACCCTATTCACTATGGTCAAAGTAGTGTTTTATATATAGGGCATAGGGTACCATTTCAGATGTACCTTTTGGTAATATACTGGAATACAAACTATAAATGTGATTCTATAATTCTATGATTTTATGATTCTATGACTCCATAAATGTGGATTCTTATGGACGTTTACCACAGTTATGTGTTTATAGAGGACTTCCTGTATATAGAGGAAGGGAGAATAATGATGCTGATATATCACAATTTTCTGTAGCCAGGACTAAATTATTTCCAGCCGTAACCTCAACAAGATCGTCCATACAGTCATTGGGAGCCAGCCTATTGCTACAATGACTGGCCTGTGGCTTTTGGACACCAAGGTTTGTAACCCTTTCGTAGGAACACCGTCAATACTATAGACACACTGCACAAATCCTCCATATATTATCAATTAATAGTAACATAACCTCTAACAAACGTCTGGAAATTGTTGACTCTGTACCAGTACCCCCTCTATATAGCCTCGCTACTGTTGTTTTATTGTTGCTCTTTAATTATTTGTTATTTTTCTATTTTCTTCTTTTTTATATATTTTTTTAATGTATTGTTTACTTCAGTTTATTTATTAAATATTTTCTAAATACTTATTTTTTCTTAACCTTTGTGTTGTCTTAAGGGTCAAAAATGAGCCGTCACTATGTTTAACAGCAGAGAAAACCCCCTAAATTATATTTGTTCAACTTGAAATTTGATGACTTTTCCTAGAGTGACCTCAACATTAGAAAAAGTAAAACATCGCCTTTGTTCATATTTCCATGAAAGCTGTACACCACCAGGGTACAAAGATTGTCTTAGGGTCATTTTTGACCCGGCAGTTATAAAATAATTTACACAATACAAAACCACAAAGACACACACAATGAGAAATTGAGATTACGTGTGCTACTGATTGAACTCAGCCAGCAGCTCCTGAAGAGGAAGATCACCATGGTTGGCACAGTTAGAAAGAACAAGCCTGAGCTCCCCCCCTGCACTCCTCGCAACAAGGGGGAGAGAGGCCTTCTCATCAAAGTTTGCCTTCACCCCCACTACCACTCTAGAGGAACAAGAATGTGGTCGTCCTCAGCACACTGCACAAAATGGTTGAGATCAGTGATCGTGAGGATAGGAAGCCAGCCGTCATCCTGGACTACAACCACAACAAAGGAGGTGTGGAATTCCTGGACAAGGGGATTGGAACTTACAGTTGCAGGAGGATGACTGTCCGCTGGCCCCAGGTCATTTTCCATAACATCATTGATGTGTCCTCATACAATGCCTTCGTGATATGGAACAAGATCAACCCTACCTGGATGCCTGACAAGCAGAACAAGAGTAGGGTGTTCCTGGAGCAGCTGGGAAAGGCACTTGTAACACCACACATTCAAAGAAGGGAGCGCCTCCCCCCAGCCTCTGCAGCGCTATGTGGAAGCTGTTCAGGGGGCTGAATCTTGTCCTGATCCACCTGAGGCTGCAGCTGGGGCAGGCAAAAGGAGGTGATGCCAATTCCTCCCCCCCAAAAAGGACTGTAAAACAAATACTATGTGCTGCACATGTGAGAAATACATCTGCAAAGTCCATGCACACACACTTGCATACTGTCCTACAGTTGATTGATTGAAACTTCTGTTCTTCAAGTTTCTGTTTTGTATCTATTATCTTATTTTATTCTTATTTATTGTTGTTGTTTATACACCTTGTGGGTGGGGGCAATGGTTAACAAAATGGGAGAAGACTAGTATTTTGTAGTTGAATTCCTCATTGTACAGTATATAAGAATATATCACTATGTTGCCAAAAAGGATCAATACTGTTATTGTTTCCCTTCAATAAAATGCATTCAAAACTAATTTCTGCACATTTCTGCTACTATCTTAGGCTATACAAGTGCTATCTCTTGCTTTAAAAGTCATGTTTACACCTATGCAGTACCTTCAGCAATAATAATAATAATAATAAACCTCTACTTTAGTAAAGAAAACAATTATGACAGGTGTGTTGTAATAAAAACGATTGGTGTCCACTGATTAAATGGAGTCTTTCTGCATTGTGAAGAGAGAAGATAGATATTCACAAAGTTTGTGATGAATGACAGGTTGTTTCTTCATGCAAAATAGATTTGGGGCTTAAATTAAATTAAGATTCTTTATTTTAGGGGTTTAGTGAAGGCGGGTCATTTTTTACGCTTAGAACAAATGGAGTATACAGAATGTTAAGACTACACAAGGGTTAAAATGGCATTGTTGGTTAATGGCTTGTAAGCATTTCACTGTAAGGTCTACTACACCTGTTGTATTCAGCGCATGTGACAAATAACATTTGATTTGATTTGTATTGATAGTTGCTGCCTTCTTGGCGTGGTCTCCCTTGAAAAAGAGACCTAGAAAAATATGTATCCTGTTCCTCTCCACCAGTTGAGAGTGATCTTCTCCAAAGGCCCCTTCATCTTCGCCAGCGACCCCCACATCATCATCAAGGCCATCAACCAGAACCTGAACAGCGTGCTCAGGGACTCCAACATCAACGGCCATGACTACATGAGAAACATCGTCCACCTGCCGGTCTTCCTCAACAGCCGGGGGTTGAGCAGCGCCAGAAAGATGTGTGTGGCAGCGCCCGCTAACGGAGACACCGGAAACTCAGACGGTAATCCATACCACTCAGACGGTAAAGACAGACAGACAGACACACACACCCTGTATGAAAGGAGCTGTAAAAATCTCAGACCACACACACGGGCATGTACACACGACCTCATAAAAGTTTGACTAGCATGTTAGTAATCCTGTCATTTATGATTTGACGTTATGAAACATCTAATGAATTATGCAATTTTTTTATTATCTTCAATTGATCTAATTTGATTTTTAAATAAATAATTGGCTACATTCTCCAGGTAATTAGTCTGTGACGATGAGATGGTATATCATGGTCAGGGAAAATAACATGGAACCACATTTAGAGCAACCAAAATCAGTTAGGCCTTCTCCTCACAATAATGCAGACCTAAAGTGACAATGCAGGGAGAAAGACAGACAAACAGACAGACAGACAGGCAGGCAGGCAGGCAGGCATACTGGCAGGCAGTATGGCAGGCAGGTAGACAGGCAGACAGACAGACAGACAGACAGGCAGGCAGGTAGACAGGCAGGTAGACATGCAGACAGACAGGCAGGCAGGCAGGCAGGCAGGCAGGCACCAGGCAGGCACCAGACAGACAGATAGACAGAAAGACAGGCAGGGCTATGGGCTGCAGATCAAACAGGCCTGGGAGAGAGGGCAGATGTTGCAGCAGGATGGCTGTGCGGCAGGCTAGGTAGGCCCCGGGCAAGAACCAGCCCCAGCTGGGGAGAGCTGAGCTGGGCAGAGCTGAGCAGAGCCTAGGAACTAGCTGGCTGGCTGGTTGGCTGCAGTAGTTAGTTCTTCTCTGGCTGGGTTGTCTCCAGGCCCCTTTGGCCTCGCATCGCACAGCCCAGGTACCCAGTCATCTCGCTTGGGAATGGAAGGAGAGTACAGAGAGATGAAAGACAGCTCCACAGATGTCCACCCCGCTGGGGTTGACTGGCCCAGCCAGCACCCCCCCCCCCCCCCCCCCCCCCTACCCCCTTTCTGTGTCCTTCCCCAAAACACAGTCCAACAGACTCACTTATAAATAATAAATAATATGATAACATAAAGATACACACAGACACCTTCTGACATACCTAACACATTTAGTTTTTCATTCGTTTTTCAGCTATTACCATAGGCTCGTAGGAATGGCTGGAGCGGAATCAGTAGAATAGTATCAAATACACCAAACACAGGGTTTCCAGGTGTTTGATGCCATTCCATTCACTCTGTTCCAGCCATTATTATGAGCTGTCCTCCCCTCAGCAGCCTCCTGTGTTATCCATGTATCCCAATGGCTGATCATGGCTTGCGCCGCTATCAATGAAGTCACCAGTGAGTGTATTGGAGTGCCATATAGTGAGAAAATGAAATGGCCTCAAATACATTAAACTAAATCCTACTCCTGCGTACTACCAGGATGAAGTGAGTAGGACATAAAACCAGGACATGTCTAACACCTGAAAAAGTATGACTTGTCACTGTATAACCAGAAACACTGCTTTGACATGGAGGCCGTTGATGTGCGTGGCGTCTCATTGAAGTTGTTAGAGAGGAGGTTTCTGTGTGGTGTAAAGATTTGTGTCTTTAGCAACTGCCACTTCATTAAAGCTGTTAGATGCAGTTTATCATAACGCACTGCTCTTTATTACGGACCACTATTTTAGTGCTCATCACTGCATTCTCTACTAGAAAGTTGGTTGGCTGCTATGTTTTCACTTCTAAAGCCCTTTCCACTGTACCTAACATCTTTTGTAAACTTAAGACATATGAGTTACCGCCCCCCGGTCTTAGGGATGATTAACTCTGGAAATTCCGTTGGTCTCTACTGAGTTAGGTAAATCATCTTTAAGTTTTTTTGCACCTTCTTTGTGGAACAAACTTCAAAATGTTCTTAAATGTGATGTTCTGGTGCCTCTAGGGTAATTCAGAAAACTGATTGAGGACCGTATTATTGATGAATGTGTTTGTTCTGGTGCCTCTAGGGTAATTCAGAAAACTGATTGAGGACCGTATTATTGATGAATGTGTTTGTTCTGGTGCCTCTAGGGTAATTCAGAAAACTGATTGAGGACCGTATTATTGATGAATGTGTTTGTTCTGGTGCCTCTAGGGTAATTCAGAAAACTGATTGAGGACCGTATTACTGATGAATATGTTTGTTTTGGTGCCTCTAGGGTAATTCAGAAAACTGATTGAGGACCGTATTACTGATGAATATGTTTGTTTTGGTGCCTCTAGGGTAATTCAGAAAACTGATTGAGGACCGTATTACTGATGAATATGTTTGTTTTGGTGCCTCTAGGGTAATTCAGAAAACTGATTGAGGACCGTATTACTGATGAATGTGTTTGTTCTGGTGCCTCTAGGGCAATTCAGAAAACTGATTGAGGACCGTATTATTGATGAATGTGTTTGTTCTGGTGCCTCTAGGGTAATTCAGAAAACTGATTGAGGACCGTATTACTGATGAATGTGTTTGTTCTAGTGCCTCTAGGGCAATTCAGAAAACTGATTGAGGACCGTATTACTGATGAATGTGTTTGTTCTAGTGCCTCTAGGGCAATTCAGAAAACTGATTGAGGACCGTATTACTGATGAATATGTTTGTTTTGGTGCCTCTAGGGCAATTCAGAAAACTGATTGAGGACCGTATTACTGATGAATATGTTTGTTTTGGTGCCTCTAGGGCAATTCAGAAAACTGATTGAGGACCGTATTACTGATGAATGTGTTTGTTCTGGCAATGTAGTGTAGCCTAATGTAGTGTAGTGTAATGTAGTGTAGTGCAATGTAGTGCAGCGAATGTAGCATAGCATTGAGTAGTTGAGTGTAGGTTGTAAAGAAGAAGCAGGGCTCATCATTAGGGTGGCAGCTGCTCAGGCCAGATTCTCCAATATGCATCTCACCCACAGGGAGCGAGAGAGAGAGACAGCATCTGTCTGCCTTTCCCCACGGACACAACCCTCCTGCTGCTGTACGAGCCCTACCAGCCAGGCCAATTCAGCCTGAAATGGTAACAAGGTCACCTCTACCATCACCCCGGCCACCGCCCCCCGCCCCCTCACCCATGTGCTCCCCCACTCCAACCCCTTCAGTCTATTGCTGTTACCTGAATCTGGTATTGCTATGTAGAGCAGCAAGAGTTAAGGAGGAAATAAGTAAAATGTTGAGTGATTTAATTTATCATGAGCGGTTTGTATTTTGGAACTAGTCTACAGAAAGAATAGCCCTATTGTTGCGTATCTCAAAGTATTGAAGATGTTGGTGACAAACAAACATATTTATTTTACAGGTGCATATCAAATGATTTTTACTTGACACAAATCTTTAAAAAAAACTTTTAATACAGTGCTTTTATTTTTTTATTCTGCACATTACATTCTGTCACATCCTCGCTCTGACTCTGACAGATTGATGGGGTGTTCGACGATGTTTTGTCTTTGATACTCAGCTCTTCACTGTGTCTGTGTTCCGTGTTCTGTGCAGTTCTGCTACTCTGAAGCAGACAGCATCAGAGATGAGAAACGCATCTCTCTCTCTCCTCTGAGTCTCCTCTGAGTCCCCATCTGTGAATGTCACAGTGGCACCAGCCACCAGCCTGCATGGCATTCAGACAGAGGAGATAGAGAGACAGCTGGACTCAGGAACCAAACTCTTTCATGTTAGCTGCTGCTCAAGTAGGGATAGAGTCACACACGTCTAAAACATTTCCAACAGTGAAGAATTGCTTTGCAAATAAATGAAAAGACCCATCATATGTTTTTTGAAGGAAAATCCAAGTGAATAGTGCGGTGGATGTGAAATATTTACACAATATTCAACTGTCAAGAATAAGTATTAGTTGGGGGCCATACTGTAGCCAGTGTGCACAGAAGCATACAGTGTGGGCTGTAAGGCACGGTGCAGCACAGAGAGGCCCGTGGTAGGCAGAGGGGATGACGGAAAGAGGGAAAAAAGGAATAAGGAGGGGAGGATGGCGGATGAAGGGACCAGTGAGGTTGCATGGCTCCATCTGGAGCCTGGCTGGTAATTACGGTTAAGAGAAGCACCCTCAGCCTGGTACCATCTGCCAGGGGGGCGCCTGGCAGAGGCTGGGTGAAGCTAGGGGCAGGCAGGTAGAGACTGGGGGAGACTGGGGGAGGCTGGCAAAAACTAGGGGGAGAATGGGGGAGACTGGGGGAGATTAGAGGAGACTGGAAGAGACTAGAGGGAGACTGGGGGGAGACTAGGAGAGACTAGAGGGAGACTGGGAGATACTAGGGGGAGACTAGGGGAAGACTAGGGGGAGGCTAGGAGAGTCTAGGGGGAGACTGGGAGAGACTAGGGGTAGACTAGGGGAGACTAAGGGTAGACTAGAAGAGTCTAGGGGGAGACTGGGAGAGACTAGGCGGAGACTAGAGGGAGGATGAGGGAGACTGGGGGAGACTAGGGGGAGACTGGGGGAGACGAGGGGGAGACTGGGGAGACTAGAGGAGACTGGGAGAGACTAGGGGGAGTCTAGGGGAGACTGGGGGAGACGAAGGGGGAGACTGGGGGAGACTGGGGGGAGACTAGGGGGGAATAGGGGGAGACTACGGGGAGAATAGGGGGAGACTAGGAGAGACTAGGGGGAGACTGGGGGGAGACTAGGGGGGGAATAGGGGTAGACTAGAGGGGGAATAGGGGGAGACTAGAGGGGGCGACTGGGGGGAGACTGGGGGGATTAGGGGAGACTGGGGGAGACTAGAGGGGGAGACTAGGGGGGGATTAGGGGGAGACTGAGGGGAGACTAGGGGGGGAATAGGGGGAGAATAGGGGGAGACTAGGGGGGGAATAGGGGGAGACTAGGGGGAGACTAGCCGGAGACTGGGGGAGACTAGGGGGAGACTAGGAGAGACTAGGGGGAGACTGGGGGAGACTGGGAGATACTAGGGGGAGACTAGGAGAGACTAGGGGGAGACTAGGAGGGGAATAGGGGGAGACTAGAAGAGTCTAGGGGGAGACTGGGAGAGACTAGGGGGAGACGAGTGGAGACTAGGGGAGACTAAGGGGAGACTAGGGGGAGACTGGGAGAGACTAGGCGGAGACTGGGGGAGATGAAGGGGGAGACTGGGGGGGACTGGGGGAGACTAGGAGAGGCTAGGGTAAGACTGGGGGAGACGAAGGGCGAGACTGGGGGGGGACTGGGGGAGACTAGGAGAGACTAGGGGGAGACTAGGGGGGGAATAGGGGGAGACTAGGGGGGGACTGGGGGAGACTAGGAGAGACAAGGGGAAGACTGGGGGAGACGAAGGGGGAGACTGGGGGGGACTGGCGAAGACTAGGAGAGACAAGGGGAAGACTGGGGGTGACGAAGGGGGAGACTGGGGGGGACTGGGGGAGACTAGGAGAGACTAGGGGGAGACTAGGGGGGGAATAGGGGGAGACTAGGGGGGGACTGGGGGAGACTAGGAGAGACTAGGGGGAGACTGGGGGAGACGAAGGGTGAGACTGGGGGGGAATAGGGGGAGACTAGGGGGAGAACATAGGGAGACTGGGGGAGACTAGGAGAGGCTAGGGGAAGACTGGGGGAGACTGGGGGGTACTGGGGGAGACTAGGAGAGACTAGGGGGAGACTGGGGGAGACTAGGAGAGACTAGGGGGAGACTGGGGGGGAATAGGGGGAGACTGGGGGAGATGAAGGGGGAGACTGGGGGGGAATAGGAGGAGAACATAGGGAGGCTGGAGGGAGACTAGGGGGGGAATAGGGGGAGACTAGGGGGAGACTGGGGGAGATGAAGGGGGAGACTGGGGGGGAATAGGGGGAGACTAGGGGGAGAACATAGGGAGACTGGGGGGAGACTAGGGGGGGAATAGGGGGAGACTAGAGGGGGAATAGGGGGAGACTAGGGGGAGACTAGCCGGAGACTGGGGGGGACTGGGGGAGACTAGGAGAGACTATGGGGTGACTGGGGGGGACTGGGGGAGACTGGGAGATACTAGGGGGAGACTAGGAGAGACTAGGGGGAGACGAGTGGAGACTAAGGGGAGACTAGGGGGAGACTGGGGAGACTAGGGGAGACTAGGGGGAGACTGGGGAGACTAGGGGAGACTGGGAAAGACTAGGGGGAGACTGGGAAGAACGAAGGGGGAGACTGGGGAGACGAAGGGGGAGACTGGGGGAGACTGGGGGGGACTGGGGGAGACTTGGGGGGGACTGGGGGAGACGAAGAGGGAGACTGGGGGAGACTGGGGGGAGACTAGGGGGAGACTGGGGGGAGACTAGGGGGAGACTGGGGGAGACTAGGGGGAGACTGGGGGAGACTAGGGGGAGACTAGCGGAGAGTGGGAGAGACTAGGGGGAGACTGGGGGGAATAAGGGAGACTGGGGGAGATTATGGGGAGACTAGGAGAGACTATGGGGAGACTGGGGGAGTATGGGGGAGTATGTTAGTATGTGTTTAGTGTTGTTTAGTATGTGTTTAGTATATGTTTAGTGATGTCTAGTATTGTTTAGTATGTGCTTCGTATTGTTTAGTATGTGTTTAGTGTTGTTTAGTATTGTTGAGATTGTTTAGTATTGTTTAGTATGTTTTTAATGTTGTTTAATATTTTTTAGTATGTGTTTAGTGTTGTTTAATATGTTTAGTGTTGTTTAGTATTGTGTAGTATGTGCTTAGTATGTGTGTAGTATGAGTTTAGTGTTGTTTAGTGTTGTTTAGTATGTGTTTAGTGATGTTTAGTATTGTTGAGCTTGTTTAGTATTGTTTAGTATGTTTTTAATGTTGTTTAATATTGTTTAGTATTTGTTTTGTGTTGTTAGTATGTGTTTAGTGTTGTTTAGTATGTGTTTAGAATGTGTTTAGTGTTGTTTAGTATGTGTTTAGTGTTGTTTAGTGTTGTCTAGTATGTGTTTAGTATGTGGTTAGTATGGGTTTAGTGTTGTTTAGTATGTGTTTAGTATTGTTTGGTATGTGTTTGGTATGTGTTTAGAATGTGTTTAGTATGTGTTTAGTATGTGTGTAGGGTTGTTTACTACATGTTTAGAATGTGTTTAGTGTTGTTTTGTATGTGTTTAGTATGAATTTAGTATGTGTTTAGTATGTGTGTAGTATGTGTTTAGTGTTGTTAGTATGTGTTTAGTGTTGTTTAGTATTGTTGAGATTGTTTAGTATTGTTTAGTATGTGTTTAGTATTGTTTAGTATGTGTTTGGTATTGTTTAGTATTGTTTAGTATGTGTTTAGTGTTGTTTAAAATTGTTTAGTATGTGTTTAGTGTTGTTTAGTATGTGTTTAGTGTTGTTTAGTATTGTTTAGAATGTTTTTAGTGTTGTTTAGTATGTGTTTAGTGTTGTTTAATATTTAGAATTGTTTAGTGTTGTTTAGTATGTGTTTAGTGTTGTTTAATATTTAGTATTGTTTAGTGTCGTTTAGTATGTGTTTCATGTTGTTTAGTATGTGTTTATTATAGTTTAGTGTGTGTTTAGTATGTGTTTAGTATTGTTTAGTATGTGTTTAGTGTTGTTTAATATTTAGTATTGTTTAGTGTTGTTTAGTATGTGTTTAGTGTTGTTTAATATTTAGTATTGTTTAGTGTCGTTTAGTATGTGTTTCATGTTGTTTAGTATGTGTTTATTATAGTTTAGTGTGTGTTTAGTATGTGTTTAGTATTGTTTAGTATGTGTTTAGTGTTGTTTAATATTTAGTATTGTTTAGTGTCGTTTAGTATGTGTTTCATGTTGTTTAGTATGTGTTTATTATAGTTTAGTGTGTGTTTAGTATGTGTTTAGTATTGTTTAGTATGTGTTTAGTGTTGTTTAATATTTAGTATTGTTTAGTGTCGTTTAGTATGTGTTTCATGTTGTTTAGTATGTGTTTATTATAGTTTAGTGTGTGTTTAGTATGTGTTTAGTATTGTTAAGTATGTGTTTAATATTGTTTAGTATGTGTTTAGTGTTGTTTAATATTTAGTATTGTTTAGTGTCGTTTAGTATGTGTTTCATGTTGTTTAGTATGTGTTTATTATAGTTTAGTGTGTGTTTAGTATGTGTTTAGTATTGTTAAGTATGTGTTTAGTATTGTTTAGTATGTGTTTAGTGTTGTTTAATATTTAGTATTGTTTAGTGTCGTTTAGTATGTGTTTCATGTTGTTTAGTATGTGTTTATTATAGTTTAGTGTGTGTTTAGTATGTGTTTAGTATTGTTTAGTATGTGTTTAGTATTGTTTAGTATGTGTTTAGTATTGTTTAGTATGTGTTTAGTATTGTTTAGTATGTGTTTAGTATTGTTTAGTATGTGTTTAGTATTATTTAGTATGTGTTTAGTATTGTTTAGTATGTGTTTAGTATTGTTTAGTATGTGTTTAGTATTGTTAAGTATGTGTTTAGTATTGTTTAGTATGTGTTTATTATAGTTTAGTGTGTGTTTAGTATGTGTTTAGTATTGTTTAGTATTGTTTAGTATGTGTTTAGTATTGTTTAGTATGTGTTTAGTATTGTTAAGTATGTGTTTAGTATTGTTTAGTATGTGTTTATTATAGTTTAGTGTGTGTTTAGTATGTGTTTAGTATTGTTTATTATAGTTTAGTGTGTGTTTAGTATGTGTTTAGTATTGTTTATTATAGTTTAGTATGTGTTTAGTATTGTTTATTATAGTTTAGTGTGTGTTTAGTATGTGTTTAGTATGTGTTTATTATAGTTTAGTGTGTGTTTAGTATGTGTTTAGTATTGTTTATTATAGTTTAGTGTGTGTTTAGTATGTGTTTAGTATTGTTAAGTATGTGTTTAGTATTGTTTAGTATGTGTTTAGTATTGTTTAGTATGTGTTTAGTATTGTTTAGTATGTGTTTAGTATTGTTAAGTAGGTATCATTCTGTCGCAGCTATTTGTTCCTTAAGACCGAACACTGCCTCCATCTCTGCCCACCCAGGTTTTCTAATCCGGCTGGTTCAACAGATTGGCAGAATACAAAATGTAGTGAGGGGCTCCGTAATGGAGATAAAATGCTCCGCTTTGATCAATGTCCCCCCCCCCCCCCCCCCCCCCCCCCTCTCGCACATGTGCTTGTCAGAGTCTATGACAGTCAATGGCCAAGTTGTACCTCTGGCTGTTTGAACTCAGGCCAAACCAGGGAGGGTTGTAATGGTAGGCTGTCCAGAGGCTCCCACAGCTCACCTGGGGATATGAAGTCCCTCAGTTCCAGCTCTCAGCTCTCTGCTCACTCCTGCTGTTCTGCTGTGAATGGTGTGAAGGTTTTGGTTGGAGGATATTCTGCACATGGACGAAAGAATAAAAGGGAGAGATATTCTGTGAGCGGGATTTTAGTGAAAAACAGAAAGTAAACAGGGAACGTTATACAGTCACAAAGTTAATGGACCATGTGAGCAATTGGGCACATTGTTAGATGCAGTGGTTACATAACGAAATCCAAACTAAGGATGCCCTCTTGTGGCTGTAAAACAGTATTTCAGCTCCCTACTCCCAACTTCCACCCTCAATATTTCACTCAGTAGATTGAAACCAAGAGGCAGTAAACACACCACTCCTTTGTACCAGCATTGTCTTCATCATCTCTAGTTAGATAACAACATGGGATCTAGCCTCTGATGGTGAGTTCTGTCGTTCTGTGTGCACCGGAGTGAACATCGTAGCGCTGCTGTGTTCCTGTGTGGTGTGTAGTTCAGGTCCGGACAGATGGCCGAGGTAGTTGGTGGAGAGGCACATTAATTGATTAGGTTTGGTGTTGAACTGTTGCCGTGGGAGGCAGCTGCCCACCTGCCCCTGCGGGTCCCCGTGCCAGACCATGCGTGGTACAGGGACACAGAACTAGAAGCTCGGATTAGACCACACACAGCAGATGTTGAAGTCCCGCCACCCCGTCTGGGTCTGGGGGAGCCTGTTCGTGTCAAGAGGTCCGGAGTGTGTTAGGTCTGCTCTTCAAATGATTGACTGTAGAGGGGCAGAGGATGGCGGTATGTCTGTGTACTGAGTTTTCAATGTGGTTATTTCTCAGGGATAAACAGAAAATAGTTTACTTATTAGAGTGGTGACATTGTGGTTTTCATAAAGCATGTATTAAAACATCTATGTTACCATAACGTCTGAATAATATAGTCTAACTGTACATTATCTGTAGTCCCACTGTATATTGCGCTACTCCACTCTATTGATGATAGTAGAGGGTACTGCAAGACGCCTTGCACAAGATTGATGTATAACAAATTGATTGATGATGTGCTTGATCCTTTCTTGCTGCAGCTTTCTGTTCCTCTGACTGCAGAATCTTTAACACATATTTTTTACCTTACAATTATTTCTGGTACCATCCCCAGGGTCTGAAAGGAGGCCCATATACTCCCCCTGCTATTCTGTTTATTATCTATCCTGATTGCCTAGTCACTTTCACCCCTACCTACATATTATACCTGGTACCCTTGCAATTTAGCAATTTAATATTATTTTTTAAACTCTGCATTGTTGGGAAATGGCTCGTAAGTAAGCATTTCACAGTAAAGTCTACACCTGTTGCATTCGGCAAGTGCCAGGTAAAATTTGATTTAATTTGATTCCATTCACTCAAAGCACATAACCAAGAATACCTGCTACCAGAACAAGCTAAATGTGCTTTTTTATTGAAAGTCTGTGGTGTTACAAATAAATGTACAGTATGTAAACATCTGAACAAGAACTTAAATGGATATTTCGGGATTTTGGCAATGCTAACTAGCGTTAGCGCAATGGCTGGATGTCTATGGTATCTGCTAGCATGCATGGCGTTAAAGCTAGTTAAGAATTGCGCTAGCGCTAGATAGCAACATCCTTCAAACTCCACGCCGAGACATAAAAATGCTATTCCCGAGTTTATCTGACTCTGGGGATGTAGATGAAGGGCCTCATTGCCAAAATCCCGAAGTATCCATTTAACATAACAGAACTCATGTGCAGAAATGCTACAGTAACAAAGCTGTTCTTCATACAGTTTAAACAGAATTAGTTGAGTGCAATGCAATATTCTTTAAACATAAAACACCCTAAATACAACAAAATGAAGAAGTTAAAATGTAAGTGAACACACACTACAAGTGGTCCTGACCTAGACATCTTAAAGGATAATTTTGGCTACATTTGACTCCAAAAACTTGACCACCAATTATAAATAAGCCTATTAGCCTGTTCCCCCCCTAACACACACAAACCTCCTAATTTCTCAGATAAGTCTCCTAAGCTGTATTGACCCAATTGCTGCTATAAAACTGTACCAGGATGTGTCTAGCCCATATTTGGAGTCTGACTCAATTGGTCAGGTTTTGTGACAGAACACCGTGAAATGATCAATTAAGCAGTACATTTAAAAATTCTAAATCATATCATGGAAATACATCCATATTCATCTCGTCCACTTGCTGGCTCTCGCTCTGTCGTAGCACTTGAACCTGGGGACGAGGTTATATTCGTATACAAAAACAATGTGATAGAATACTTTTACACTTTTAAAACCCAGAATGTACACCATTGTCATTGTGTCACAGAATTCTTTAAAGTAAAGCTACTATTATGATATTTTTCTATCCACAAAAATACAACCCGCAAGCAATGAAGTCTTTCTAAACATAATTGGTGTGGAGAGTAACAGGAGAATGCTAGTAGTACATGTGACAAAGTGTAGGATAAATAACAGTAGTGTTCAGAATTGTACAATATCAAATAAGAGCATTTTGGTAAAAAGGGAGTGTGAATCAATCACACTCATATCAAAGTAGATCTGAAAGGCATTTTGTGGCACCTTGGCTATCTCAACTCAAGTGCATTGTCTAATATAAGATGGTTAGTTTAACTCATTAAAGGGTAAAGGGGTTTCACTGCTAGTAAATATAACAGACGGAGGTTGAGCTGCTACAGAATGGGTTATTCGGTGGACATTAGCACTTGCGACCAGGGTTGGGGTCAATTCCTTTTCATTCAGTCAATTCAAGAAGTAAATTGAAATTCCAATTCCAAATGTTTCTCATAAAGAAGCAATGAGGAAAATTGAAATTTCAGTTATCTTCCTGAATTGATTTAACTGAAATGGAATCGACTCCAACCCTGCTTGCTACATCTGGGCGGCCTGTATTCTGTTAATTCCACTGTGTTGATAGAAATACTGAAAGATCAATGTTATACCATTCACTCTCGATTTTAGCAAATTATTCTATGGTAAATAGTTGCAAAGGAAGTTTTTACACATTTACACATATTTTTCTTTGGGAGAACAGGCAGTAAATTCAAGATGGTGATAAAGTTGACGCCGTATAATCTGAGTAGATTATACAACATCCTCAAGCATATAGTAGACATGCATCCTGTAGGTTATGTTGAACAATAGTCTCATCTTTTATCTGACAAATCTTTCCCAGCAAGTCTATAATAGAAAACAAAACGTTCAAAATATATTTGAGGGACGTTGTGAATCCTCAGAGATTTACATGATACAAACGGATAATCTGAAATGGTTTTCTCTGATGAGATCCTTGATATTGTTTATGTTCTTATACAAAGCTCAAGAGCTGAAGAGGGAGAACCGGTCAGTAAGTAAATAACCCTGGTAGTGGTCCAAATTACACCCTATTCCCTAAATAGTGCACTACTTTAAACCCAGAGCCTTATAGGTCCTGGTCAGAAATAGTGCACTATATAGGGAATATGTTGTGACTTGGGACATAGCATCTACCCTTATAGGAGACACTTCCACATTCCGTGGCTGATAGCCAAGGCTACTCCCTCCAAATATACCTACATTTTACTTGCAGTCCCCCAAACAAGCACCAAGACAGTTGTACAAATAACCTTAACCTTGAACCTGACACACATAGACAGAGCTATAACCACCAATCCCAGATTGACTTCTGAAGCAACAACCAACCCAGCCCAACATTGACTGGTGGTTCTGTTCTCCTCGCCTCTGCAGGCCCGGTCCTTCTTAACACATCACATCAAAACCACACTGTTCAGAGTGTCCCCACAACCCAATTTGCTGGCTCCGCCCAAAGTCAATGTTCCTCATCCACTTGCACTGCGCTGCCCCAGCGACAAACCCATCAATCCCTAAGAGTCCTCTGGGCCGGTGTGCGGGATTAAAACACTGTAAGGAGTGGATGACTAACCAAACACCCTGTCCATCAACAGGCCTGGTGCCCCTGTCTGTCAGGTGAGCTGACATGACCCTGTGTCCAGGGTGAGGTTGGTTAGGTAGGCAGAGGATCGTCATCTCCTTTACTGCATTTACACTTGCAGCACAGAACAAAGGGTGTGGCTAGGAGGAGGAAGGGAGAGGCCACCAGTAGGAGCAGACCGAAGCCAGCAAATATCCCCACCACCTGGAGAGAGAAAGAGAGCGAGAGTGAGAGAGAGAGAGAGAAAGCGAGAGAGAGAGAGAGCGAGAGAGAGAGAGAAAGAGCAAGAGCGAGAGAGAGAGAGAGAGAAAGCGCGAGAGAGAAAGAGCGAGAGAGAGAGAGAGAGAAAGCGAGAGAGAGAGAGAGAGCGAGAGAGAGAGAAAGAGCAAGAGCGAGAGAGAGAGAGAAAGCGAGAGAGAGAGAGAGAGAGAGAGAAAGAGCGAGAGAGAGAGAGAGAGAAAGCGTGAGAGAGAGAGAAAGAGCAAGAGCGAGAGAGAGAAAGCGAGAGAGAGAGAGAGAGAGAGTCCAAGTGGAAGTGAATGATTTTACTACATACACACATTAACAATCAACCCAATGTATCTAAGCCCTTTTAACGTCACCAGTTGTAACATGGGATTCATGAGGTGCTTGTTTTAACCCAGACATCACATAGACACCGGAGGGAAGTGATGTACAGTAGTACAATGATGCATCAACACAACAGTATTCAATCTTTCACCTGCCCATGCAGTAGTACACTGAATATTCACAAGGTGGCAGTAGTTCCTCAAACATAAATCTACATTGTGACAGACAGGATTGGCAAACATACAGTGATTCTGATAGTGGAGGCTTCTTAGGAGAGGACGGCTCATAATAATGGCTGGAACGGAGTAAATGGAATGACATCAAACTCAAAATGTATTTGATATCATTCCACCAATTCCGCTCCAGCCAATACCACGAGCCCCCCAACTAAGGTGCCACCAACCTCCTGTGGTTTCTGACACTGAATATGCAGATATATACATCACTTAGTGTCCTTGATGATAAACAGTCACTGAATATGCAGATATATACATCACTTAGTGTCCTTGATGATAAACAGTCACTGAATATGCAGATATATACATCACTTAGTGTCCTTGATGATAAACAGTCACTGAATATGCAGATATATACATCACTTAGTGTCCTTGATGATAAAAAGTCATCAGACAACATGCTGTTATAAAAATCATTATGTTGGTAGTGTTAAGTGTTGAGTCTAATGGGATAAGAGCTTTCAACAACACCTTTTAAATATTGATGAAGCAGTTAGGCGTTAAACCTACATAAGACCTACAGAGGAACTAGTGTGGCCAGACACATTTAAACACTTATCAAATCATATTTTTACAATTGTTGTCCCTATGTTGTCTTAGACTTCCTCCTAGACCTCCTTCCACAGTGACAGGCGGATAGTATGAAAACAAGGACCTGTAACTGGACAGGCAGGTGGGGGATAGGTCTACATACAGTTGAAGTCGCAAGTTTACATACACCGTAGCCAAATACGTTTCAACTCAGTTTTTCACAATTCCTGACATTTAATCCTAGTAAAAATTGTCTTAGGTCAGTTAGGATCACCACTTTATTTTAAGAATGTGAAATGTCAGAATAATAGTAGAAAGAATTATTTATTTCAGCTTTTATTTATTTCATCACATTCCCAGTGGGTCAGAAGTTTACATACACTCAATTAGTATTTGGTAGCATTGCCTTTAAATTGTTTAACTTGGGTCTAACATTTCGGGTAGCCTTCCACAAGCTTCCCACAATAAGTTGGGTGAATTTTGGCCCATTCCTCCTGACAGAGCTGGTGTAACTGAGTCAGGTTTGTAGGCCTCCTTGCTCACACACACTTTTTCAGTTCTGCCCACACATTTTCTATAGGATTGAGGTCAGGCCTTTGTGATGGCCACTCCAATACCTTGACTTTGTTGTCCTTAAGCCATTTTGCCACAACTTTGGAAGTATGCTTGGGGTCATTGTCCTTTTGGAAGACTCATTTGTGACCAAGCTTTAACTTCCTGACTGATGTCTTGAGATGTTGCTTCAATATATCCACATAATGTTCCTTCCTCATGATGCCATCTATTTTGTGAAGTGCACCAGTCCCTCCTGCAGCAAAGCACCCCCACAACATAATGCTGTCACCCCCGTGCTTCACGGTTGGGATGGTGTTCTTCGGCTTGCAAGCCTCCTCCTTTTTCCTCCAAACATAATGATGGTCATTATGGCCAAACAGTTCTATTTTTGTTTCATCAGACCAGAGGACATTTCTCCAAAAAGTATGATCTTTGTCCCCATGTGCAGTTGCAAACCGTAGTCTGTCTTTTTTATGGCGGTTTTGGAGCAGTGGCTTCTTCCTTGCTGAGAGGAGAGGTCTGAAGGTAGGCCTTGAAATACATCCACAGGTACACCTCCAATTGACTCAAATGATGTCAGTTAGCCTATCAGAAGCATCTAAAGCCATGACATAATTTTCTGGAATTTTCCAAGCTGTTTAAAAGGACAGTCAATTTAGTGTATGTAAACTTCTGACCCACTGGAATTGTGATACAGTGATATTAAGTGAAATAATCTGTCTGTAAACAATTGTTGGAAGAATGTATGTAAACTTCCGACTTCAACTGTAGATACTGCTGCCACAGCTAACCTGTGTGACTGACTGGGTTCGAACCCGGAACTCCAGCATGCCAGACGATTGTTAGCCCGCTGAGCTAAAGCCAACTAATGCCTAGTTTTTACAATACAGTACCTGTGTCCGGTGCCAGATCACTGAAGCTCTGGAGTGGCCCAGTTTGTTTCTGCACGGCCCTTTATCGTAGTGGATCAGGAGGAAGTCGTCCTGGAGAGAG
This sequence comes from Salvelinus namaycush, assembly GCF_016432855.1. Taxonomy (NCBI): domain Eukaryota; kingdom Metazoa; phylum Chordata; class Actinopteri; order Salmoniformes; family Salmonidae; genus Salvelinus; species Salvelinus namaycush. The sequence goes on from NC_052335.1 coordinate 28,236,764, forward strand.
AGAAAGAATCACTATCAGGGTTAAAGCCTGGATGAAATGTTTTAAAAGCCAGGGTTAAATGTGGGGGCAGGCCCACTAGAAAAATGGACACTGGCTGAGATCATATGTACGTTTTGATAAGACACACTAAGATTAGACTTGTTTTGATATTTTCTGTTCAAATTGTTATCTATTGAATTATACATTCAGAATTCACCGATAAATTGACCCACGTGGAAATCTAAAAGCAAAGAAACCGTAAATGACATGGTAATTGCCTAAATACAATTATTTCCATGACAGAATGAGAAAATTCCCCTGAAAGCTTTTGGACATCAGAGCAATGTTGATGGAATTCTATTTGAGTCAGAAACAGATACTCATGTGATATGTAAGATATAAAAAACCTTAACTATAATAAGTAACTATTGGAATCAAGACTTAAAAATAACTGATATTGGTACAAGATGAAGGGAGTGTTGTAAAATAATGAACAAAATTACAATTTATGCTTAATCCAGTACAAACTGAAAGAGACAAAATTCACAAATTCTACAGCACAATGGCAGAGTCATGTCTTAAGTGTAAAACTAACAATGACTGAATGATGAATGC